>NW_022719050.1:1238033-1276310 GCF_011630105.1 Anneissia japonica
TGCAGGTAGCGTTAATAACGCCAAGGACGTGGCGTAGTGAGTGGCTTTAACAACGCCACTGCCTAGTTCACACACAAAGGCGTACGCTACGCCAGGCTTAAGCCAGCCTTACGCCGTGTGTGTGAACATAGCCTCAGATACGATTTTACAAAAGATAGTATATCTTTAATTACTTGAACTTTAAGCTTCACGTGTAGCAGGTGTGAAGAAACAAGTGTTTTCCCTCAGTACACTGCTTGCATTTTCAGAATAAATATTTGAGTGTATACAATGAATCATAATGGACAACAGAAACAGCAACAGATTTATTGGCTATATATCAATGGTCAACCATTGAATGTCCAGATGATATACCAATGTTTACATGAAACACAGACAGCTTTCTGTATTGCCTTTGATAGTACATCTCCCTGGTGCAAATAAAACAACTTTTCAGTGAGGGGCTTACACTCCATATTCTAGCCAATCAGAGGTTAGCGAGTTTCAGGATACTTTAAGACAAGAGTACTGAAAAGCTCTGTTCACACTATAAAATTTTCTTTGATATGCCCATATATAGTCATGATGTGCCTATATATGGTCATGATGTGATGTCATCATGACCATATATAGGCATGTCACATGGTTTTGTCAAATAAAATTTAATAGAGTGGACACAGTTTTTAAATATGTATGAGAGAAGAACCAGACCAAAATAAAAGTAAAAAAATATTTTAAAAGTCAAAGGGTTGTCAATAAAACTACAATTTTCTTGGTAGACAGGACATGTTCTATCTTGTTTCTTGAACCCAGTATGCAATATGTATTTCAAATAATATTTTCTATACTTTTTGCTATAGTGATTATGTTCGCTCTCAACAGGTATCTTCATGCATTTTCAATAGCCTTATTTACACAGCCGTTTGCTATCAGATAAGTAACACCGATGATCTCCAATCATGCGTCTACACGATCAAAAAAATTAACGGTTGTACCATGAAGTCACGTGATTAGAACTGACCCGAAAAAAAAACATGCATTCCTGCTTGTTTTGAAACCCTTTGTCAAAAAACTTTTAAAATGTATGTAATTGATAAAAATATAAGTTTTCAAATAATAATAATTGTATTCACGCTGCTTATCAACAGCGATGACTCATACAGGTCGAACAGTAGTTAATTTGCATAAAGATCATGCCGATGGTTTCTGTTAACACCACTGCGATGCAGATGTTACTCTATAGATCATCGCTGTTACTAATCCATTATGCGGAGTTGCTAACTCCGTTTACACGACCACCTAAACCCTATGTCAATGGACAAACGCGATCATCACGGTGATCTCCTGCCATGTAAACGAGGCTAATGTAGTTTAAATGGAACAAAACTCTGAGGGTTACTGGGTTGAATCCTACAGCTGACCATAACTGTCTATGCTTCACTACTTCTCTGCTTTTATTATCTTTATATTTTCATAGAACAATAGTTTTGTTTTTTATTTGTATAGTTCATATGTCTAATCAGGTAAACATTTATACCCTGTGCCTGGCGGTAAAGTGCCTTGTCTAAGAACACAAGCAAAATTCACAGGGATACAAACCTTGACTTGACTTGACTCTATTGTGTCTACTTAAACTCCAAATCATAATAAAACAGATCGCTCACCTGTGATTGTACTTTGACATTACTGTCCACTGATCATCATCAATATATGGCTTATCAATGCCTTCCACAATGACCGGTTCAATGGTGAATGCCATCCCTGGCTGCATCAACTCTGGATACATATTCGCTGCAATAAATATCAGTAATATAATTCAGATATTGGCAAACATATTTAATTAGCATTGAGTTAGCTTTGCAATTTCAAAGTGTTAATGGCTCATTCAGTATCTTTCTTCTCCCCTAAGGGTCTCTTTGTGTCCAAGCTACCCCGTAAATTGGTACCAGCTACTCTCGTCTGTTCACAACAGAGGCTGTATGGACCAACAGATCGAAGTAACCTCCTACTCGTCTCAAAACCTGTACTAGGTTCTGAGTAGTCAACCTGAGCCAATTGTGTACACTGTGCCTACAGTTTTTGGTCCTTATCTGAGAAGAAATCAACCACTTTAGTCATAGGCGAGCATGACACTCAAACCTGTACCGATATTATGGTTGTAAGTTACGATGCAACTGCCTTAACTGCTCGGCCATTTTACTCACTTATTGGTTAACACTTAATGGAAAGCCTGAAAAATCTGGATTAACACCCAAGAAGACAACTTCCATTATAATTAACAGGGCACTATGGTGTGATACTGTCACTATAATCAGTGGTTTAACTGTTAATGATAATGGCGATTATATACCAAATTTATTATTTAAATTTACATCATATTAATTTCATATACTCATATAAAAAATATAAACAACTAGAAAATATCACATATCATATACATAAGTTGGACTTTTAAAACATATTTTGACTACTTTGTAGCCTTTGTGAATGAATGAAAAACTATTGAGGTACTCACAACAAAAGTAGTAATAAATGATGTGGAAAATAACTATTAAACAATTGAGCACAACTGTGCTGGGTTTATAGACATATTTGCAATTTGAAAGTAACATAAAATATTGAATGTCATAATGATATGAATTAATTATGATTATATATACATCATTCAAGTTTTTATGAATTTACATACTATATTATGCATTTATAGAGTGTTAACTCACCATGATGGTATATACTAGGTTGACAATGGAACAACCTTCCGATTCCATGGCCCAAGAAAGACGGAGAGACTACGAAACCTGCTTCAGAAGCAACCTTACTACAGAGGGGAAGGTCAATGAAAAAAAAAGAAAAGATAGTTAACTAAATAATTATATTATTAGGTTAAACAAACACAAGATTTGTTTTGCAGTAAACTCACTCTTTGCCTTGCATTCTTTCATCATAACCAATACATTTTATTTATTTATTCATAATATTTCATCAGGGCAGTGCAATCGGTCAAAAAATGAGATAATATAGTAGTAAAAATGTATTAAAAAAAAATTAAAATGGTGGGAGGTGATTTAGTTTCATGAAAATTATTGCTTGCTTGGAAGAGAGCAGAAGAATTTTTTAAACTTCTGAAGACTTTGGCATGTCTCAGGAACCCCTGCCAATAAAACAGCTTCTAATAAAGAACTTCACGTTTCATCCTGTAAGTGGTGAGTTTTCTGTGGATATGTGCATTGGTGGCATGTGTACATGGGTGTGAGTTTGGTTTATGAAGGACTTACTGAATTGTGTTTCCTATTACATTAAGCTTTTGAAGAGGCCCACATTTTTTTATGGCTTCATCTCGACATCTCCTGGCAACATCAACAAGTTTTCTCCCCGTCTCATCAACATTACCAATGCAGTAGGTCTCTGACAGGTCACCATGAAAACCATTATAGAAAGCCTGCAGTAATAACAATTGAATGTTAAAGGTCACTTCAGAAGGATGAAGATGATGATGATGATGATGATGAAGATGAGGACGAGGATGATGATGATGATGATGGTGGTCATGTTGATGATGATGCATTGTTATTTTAGCTCTAAAGGAGTTTTGTACCTAAAAAAGGTACAGAATAATGCCTTTGAATAACTCCTTCAAAATAACAGTAAGAGGATGACAATGTTGATGTAGATGTTGATGATGATTGATTGATTATGATGATAGTCATGATAAGAATAATTGTGATGATGTATATTCATAATATTTAAGCATTTACTGTATATAGCGCTCTTTACTGGAGACCCGCAGCGCTTAAAGTATGAACTATGGAAAAAGGCGAGTTTTAAGAAGAGGTTTGAATTGAGAAAAAGTTGGAGCATAACCGATGATGGTGGCATTATGTTAATGATGATGGTGATAACACGAAAATCACATTAAGGACTATGAGGGTTTAGATGAATTATTATGCTATGATGATGACAATGATAAAGATAGGATGTTGATATTGGAAAGATTATTGTTATTATGACGTGATTATCATATCAATGATGGTGATGATAATAATGGTGATGATGATTGCTGGTGACAGCAAAAAGTTAGGTTCAACAGTTGTTTTTAACACACCGTGAAATCAACATTGATGATATCCCCATCCACTAGAGGGCGCGAGTCTGGAATTCCATGACACATTACATTGTTAACTGAAGTACAGACAGATTTTGGGTACGACCGATACAACAGAGTTGATGGATATGCATTGTAGGATATACAAGTTTCATGAATGACCTCATCTATGTAATCTGTTGTCACGCCAACCTGAAAGATTTTTTTTTGTTTTCCAAGTTAAAAACACAAGGCATTGCTGACAAGATTTTGAAGAAATAACTTCTTTTTTTTTTTTTCCACATAATTGTACAAAATTTTGAACTATATACACTACTAGAAGTTAAACTGTGGATACAAGACATCAAAATACTGTAAATTAGGTTGTGATATTCCAAATAATATTAAAGAAATTTATTGTACATGAAATAAAAATACTGAATAATAACACAGTAACAATAACAAACAATAGCATGTTGATTTTATACAGCAAATAATGGGTAACACCACATCCTGTAATGAAGTTGGATTTATATAGCACTTTATACAGGAGTCTCAAAGTGCTTAAGGTGTAGACTAGCTCGTACAAGTAAGTGTCTCTTCATGTCTGAGCTACCCTGTAAACCGGTACCAGCTACCGCTCGTCTGTCCATAACTTCATCATAAACCTGCCAGTCAGCTGCAGGATGTCCCTTGGACTCTGAAGGGTTTCCATCATTGTATTTTGGTGACTGCGTTCCTCTATGATTTATGGAGAATATTTAGTTGTTTATTTTATTAGTTTCTCTACTTTTTTTCTATTCTAGATCATTACTTATATAAATTTATGGTTTTATTTATATTTTAAATGTTCTTATTTCATTTTTTTTTTTTTTATTCTAGATCATTAACTTTGTCTTATGCTTATAGTGTAAACTGTCATAAACACCAAGTCAAACTGCCACTTAAAAATCTCTCACCTTAAGTTCGGCAGCAGCAACATTTAATATCTTTCTTGCGATTGCACAGACATCCCTCATAGCAGGTATGTCCCCTTTCTCCAAGAAGTTGACGTATCGACTTACTGGTGGAATCGTGCCTGTTCTGACATATTCTGGCCGAATTATATGCTCAGGCACGTTTCGTATTGGACTAACTTCAGCAGGGGTCACATGACTGTATGGAAGATCTTCGATATTTGACCTCAGGTGCTTCAACTTTTCAAAGAAGCTAAACAAGCTACGTTGGTGTAAACCGGTACGCAGAGTCTTTCTGCATTGCGGTGACTGACTTTGAAGAAATTTCTTTACAACAGGATGTCTGATAATGCCTAAAATACATACAAAAAAAATCACTATATTAAATATGCCATTGCTCGATACAGTATACTAAAGAAACAAATTCCTATTCTAATAGTAATAACAATTTTACCAGGGGCTTACCAAAGATTGTAAAGTATAAATGTATAGTGTAAACAGAGAAATAGGCATTAGACTGGTGTAGTTCTACTACTATTTTATCCTTATAATACTGTTCATTTCATGCCTGTGGCTTATCCAAGTATACACATTGATATAAGCCTGGGTGGGTTTTACAAATTGAGTGTGTTGAAAATAGCTTACATTTCCATTTGCTACTTCATTTTCATCCTTCTTTTCACTGTTTCTGCCACAAGATTATGACCAAGTATATTGTCAAACACCCTTTTGTTTTAGAAAAGTCAGTTGTATAAATATACAGTATCAACAAATTTGGTTTACTCTGGAGAATAGCTTTAAATAATAAAATAATAGGCCTAATAGTATAACTTTTTAGAAAGATCTCTTTAACCTCTTTCAAAATAATAATAAACGCTGATGATACAGAAACATTTATTTCAAAAGCGGTCAAAATTTGGATTTCAACACCAGTGACAAGTAGTACTTAAAAGCAAGGACTGAAACAAACAAGTCTGA
This sequence comes from Anneissia japonica, assembly GCF_011630105.1. NCBI lineage: Eukaryota > Metazoa > Echinodermata > Crinoidea > Comatulida > Comatulidae > Anneissia > Anneissia japonica. The sequence continues at coordinate 1,244,028 of NW_022719050.1, forward strand.
AACAAGCAGGTCTGAAATGACCTGGGACAAAATTAATTCGGGCCAAAACAACTCAGAACAGAAAAGGCCAGACACCAAATGAGCTGCACCCGAATTGAACCATGACAGAAATCAGGCGTGACCGAGATGAGGCGCAACCAAAAATGAGGCACAAACCCGAAAATTACTCCTGTAACTGTATTCAGGCTCGGCAATTGGCCTATATAATATAGAGTGACGCCTAACAACAAGCTAATTTTCATTAGTAGTAGCAACCTACCTACCTACAATACTACTATCTAGCCTACTAATAGTATAGGCCTAGATAGGCGGGAGCAGGTCAAAACACCAAAATGGCAATGACCAAAACGGCAATAAACCAAACTGGCAATGATAAGTACCAAAACAGCAACCAAAACGGCAATGACAACAATGAAAACGGCAATAGGCATAGACCAAAATGGCAAAGGAGCAAACAATGCCAAGAGAATGATGCGCCACCAGGCGCGGGCAGCAGTTTATAATTTTCTGAATCGTGTTTTGTTTTTTGTTGTTTTTTTTTTTTTTTTTACACATCCATGACTAGGCCTATATTATTTTAAAGTGTTATTTATTATATTATCATCATCATCATCATTATTACCATTATTATCATTATCATTATTATTATAGTGTTTTTTTTTCTTTCGTGCTTTTTTTACTTTTGACATAAAATTTTTAGCCTCATTTTGTCTGTATTTTAAAGTTTTAATTATTTACATGTTTACTGCTTCTATATTGTGATTTTGGTTTATTGCCGTTTTGACTTAGGCCTTGCCTATTGCCGTTTTTTGGTCTTGCCGTTTTAACTTATTGCCGTTTTGACTTATTCCCGTTCTGGTTAAAAAGTGTTGTTGTTTTGGTTTTTTGCCGTTTTGGTCATTGCTGTTTTGACTTATTGCCGATTTGGTTTTTAGCCGTTCTGTACAGAAACCAGATAGGGCCTAGGCCCTAGGCCTGCTTAGCTGGCCTCCATAACTTAATAAGCGGCTTAGTTAGGCCTAGGCCCGGCCGGCCAAACCACACACAACAATTAAGTTAGCCTAGCATTTTCGCTTGCTGAAAGTGTTAAGTGTACAAAGTAAATGAACTGGCAAACATAATATCATCACGATTAAGCATAGCATATCAGATATATCACTGTACAATACACATAACAGAGCTTGTTTACAATCAGCAGACAACTACCTACCAAGGCACTTTCGCACTATGGAAGCTGCCATCTTGTTGACCGACGACCTGAGGATAATGCATTATTGAGGGCGCTATATCAGTTTGATGCTGTATCAGCCTTGTGAAGTACAGTACTGTACAGTACCTTCAAAATAGTGGAAAACTTCATTTAATTGATGGTCCGACCCGGAAATGTCTCTCAATATTGATTTAAATCTCGTTTAGTAAAGTTGCTTCTCTTACTAGTGACTGATTTAGGAAGTGCATTACTACCATCAAGAAAAATAATCTCAGTCTCTGCTTTGTTCTGTTGAATGTATCTTTCCGAGGCTATGCCACCCTGGGATATTTTATAATTCTGCTATATTTTCCTTTTGTAAATCAGTATAGGAAAATGTTTCAAAAGTGAGAGATATTGCCATTGCTAGTTAGTACATTATAGGTTTCACAAATTACTCCCAATAAAAATAAAGAAAACCTACCAAATCTGGAATAGCTGTTTAATTATGTATCAAATATGATATTAACTTCGATCCAGAATCAGATTTTAAAAAAATAATAATAAAAATAATAAATAAATAAAAATCACCGATTTTCAGACATTTTACTACTTTAAACACCTTAAATTGATTACCAGCCAATTATGGAGTCTATGTAAAACGATAAAGGTATTATTTAGTTGTTTTTCTCATTCAATTTTGTGATTGTAAGTTATTAAGTTAATATTTTTTTTACCATATTTATAGAGGGTACCTTTCAGTATATGTGTTTGTATCCGTTTGGTTGTCCTCAACTTTCCCCCTTTGTCCATCATGTTTTAATTGTATACGAGATTTTATTTTCTGTAGATTCTTATTTTGTAATTTTTAATGTTCAACTTTAATTTGTACCGTACTGTATAAGATCAAATTGCAATAAAGTATTATCGTATCGTAGTGTATCCTAGAAGGTCAGCCGATATTCAGGGCCCTTTTAAATAAATGAAATAATGTGATGCTTTTATCAGCAAAGTCACTCTATGAGGCTTAGGGAGTAGAGTTGTTTTTAGTCGTGAGAAAAAGTCCTACTGTTACAGGAATTGAACCCAGGACCATGGGCTTAGAAGGCAAGCATCTTAATCACTAAGCTATTTAACTCCATGATTAGATATATGTACTTTTATTTATTTTATTGATTTCTTTTTTATCCTGGGTGACCTGATCAGTGCAAAAGCATTGTTATCCTCCAGGGCCCAGCAACACATAAAATACAATCAAATGACAAAAATCAATAAAGGCTATAGAAATTAAAAATGTAAGAAGGATATATTAATAATGATGATGATGATGATGGTGATGATGATGATGATAATGATAATAATAATAATAATAATAATAATAATAATAATAATAATAATAATAATAATAATAATAATAATAATAATAATGATGATGATGATGATGATGATGATGATGATGATGATGATGATGATTTTATTCCTTTATTTTATGACTGGCAGATATTTTTCCTATAGGCCTATCCGTGCTTGTTGGTTTCTGCAGTTCATGGCCCAATTATTTTACTAAAGTATACTTGTTATGGCTACTATATACCGTAATATAAATGAAGTGTATTGTCAGATTCGCGTTATTTTATAATTATTAATTTCTATTCTATCTGTTGAGAAAAATGTGGGCATATTTATTGCCTTTTTTTGGCTAAAGTGGAAGTTTTATGTCTTAACTAGGAATACAATAGAATGACAGTAAGTGCAATATTTTTTTCGAGATACTATAGCACAAGTGCCAAAAATATATAATTTTTTTTAAATGGCATGCGCAAAAATCAAGAAATATTACCAATTGGGAATTATTTTTTCTTAAGAAGTGATTGACAATCAATGAAATTTAAAAATCGAACGTTAGGACGCGGGGACACAAGAATAGAGGTTTGAAGTAATTATTGTTTGCGAACTGTCACCGATGATAAGATTAAGGAAACGCCATCGATGGTTCGTGTATTGGTTACTAAGCAACACCACAACAGAGAAGGGAACATCGGCAGCCAATTCATGACGTCATCTAATTGACTTGATGATGATGTTCGCTTTACTTTTTTAGGTCGCATGCTTGGAGGAGTACAAACAAAAGTGTATTATTAGATGAAAAGACTGTTAAGTGGCGTGTAAAGGTAGGTTAGTTGTAATTGTAAAGTTTGTAAGAAAATTAATTTTAACGTTTATATTTTTAAAGCTTTTTCCGTTGTTTAAATTATTAATTTGTACATGCAACAGACCCTCTACCCTCTCAATCTATCTAGGATAGGAGGAGGCCTAGCCTAGGCCTAGGCCTAGTCTAGCCTACCTAGCCTAGGCATACCTAGGCTGACCTTATACTTATACTTTAGTTAGTAGGCCTATCCAACTAGTAGGCTAGTAGGTAGGGCCTAGGGTAGAAAGCTTACCTGGCTAGTCATAGCCTAGGGCCTAGGCCTAGCTAGAGAGAGGCTAACTAGGGGCTAGGCTACTAGATAGTAGTGTATGTATGTAGTGTAGGGGTCTAGCCTAAGCCTGTTGACCCTTCTGGGACCGAGATTATTAGGCGCAGCAGTAGTAGTAGTAGTAGTAGTAGCCTAGGCAGGGCAGGGCATACTTAGCCTAGACTTATATAGTAATCTAACGAAAACGGCAATATATACCAAAACGGCAATAACAAAAACGGCAATAAGTCAAAACAGTGCGTATTAATACCAAAACGGCAATAAACCAAATAAATAAATAAAACATGAAAATATAGACAAGAATGAGGCTACAACAACTTATGTCATAGAAGTAAAAAATGCAAAAAACATTGATAATAGTAATGAAAATAATACTAACAGGCCTAATAACAATATAACAACATACAAATTCAATAATAGAAAGATTAGGGGAAACACATGGAGCATATCATTTAATTACTTATAATTAAGCATACAACATTCATACATATCTAGGTATGAATGAGAACACCAATTTACCTTTTGTAATGGCAAATTGCTTGGTGAGTCCCATTTCAAACCACACACAATTCAGGTAGTTCTATTTTGTATAGTCATATCCTTTTTAGGGAAGTTCGACTACAGTTTCTTCAGGTTACATTATATTATAAGTCTGGAATGATATTAAATAGCATTTGCAATATTTTTCAAAATATGTACATGTATATCATTGCTTTGGTCGTCTTTGTGAAGGCGCTATATGAATGCTTTTTAATAATAATATTAGATTAATAATATCTTGCTATGAATTTTAACTATGTTTTTTATTTCATTGATATTTACAGTCCTGATACTGACAGTAACTATAATTAAAAATGTACCAAAAATAAGATTTAGGTACATTGTTATTAGTCCTATTGTACAGTACTGGTCTACAGTATACAGTATATTGATCCCAATAGAAATAAGTCATTTTCTGGATTTTTAAAATGTTTCTGCTTGAAGTACTGGTTGTAGATATGGTCTTCTTTTTTTTTTCCAAAAAATAAAATAAAAAAACAATTTTTTAACGTCTTTGCCAAGATACCAATTTTATGTCATAATTTAGTATATCTCTTTGATAGGTTTGAAGGTTCCAAGATTTCTTCACTTCACAACCATGAAATTTATCAGAAAGATGTTTCCAAGATGATAGAACAGGAGAACTTCTTTCTCTCCTACCCATTCAACTCAAAATCAATAAGACCTCGTAAACGTCTAGAGGCATCTAAGATGGCACTCTCCAGTCGGTCTATAGATGAAGCTGTTTCACAACAGCACCGAGATATTGTAGACAACAAATACCAGGAACTGCGACGGCCAAGGAAAATTTTCTTTTATCGTAACGGTGATAGGTATTTCAAAGGTAAACAATTATACATAACACCTCACCGGTATTTATCGTTTGATGAACTGCTTGTAGATCTCACAAAATCTGTCTCATTACCGTACGGCGTTCGTAAGGTTTATACGCAAGATGGTGTGCTTATTAGAGACATAGAAGACTTAAAAGATGGCGGAACCTATGTTTGTGCCTCATTTGAAAGATTCAAGAAACTAAAATATGGGAAATACAATAACCCAGGTTTTGCTGTACCAAGTAAGTATCATTATTTTTTTCAGAATAAATGATCTTTTTAAATAAAGCTATAAAAGACCAAAAGCTTAGTTAGCACTCAGTCACATTTAGTGTTTGCGTAGTGTTGCTCAGAAACAAAGAAGTGACGCATTGAAAAATGTAAATTGTCATTGCATAACATGCAAATCATGATATGTACATTGTTGGTGCCCTGCAGCTCCCCTCCCCTCCTTTGGACAGGCCTGGACCCCCTGCCCGCACATTGGTGAGGTCATCGGACAAAAAATATCCTATACAGTAATAAAAAACATTATTTTGATTGCCAATCTCTAATATTGTAGTTCAAAAGCACAATTTTAGGCAACACTAACTTATAAGCCATAAAAGCTCTCCCCATGAACCCTTCCAGGAATTTTGATTCCGAGACCCTGATTGATGCTGTAATTGGTCCCTTGGTTTCGGACTCTGCTTTCGGACATGTCAGAGATCTTGTCGCAAATTTCTGGAGCCACCACCTTGTATAATATCATCTTCATATAATTTCATTTTTTAGCAGTTTGATTTAAAAGATTGGTTTCAATATTTGACTACTGCAATATCTATAAGAATCAAGTTCAACCATTTCCAAGTATTGCATTATGGTACGTAGCTTATAAAAATTGCAGCCCATATGATTGCATGCCTTGACCTATTGCATGCTGAAATCTAAAGTGCTTATTGCATTTAATGTTTAAACAAGACAGTATCTGTGTCATTGTAGTTATGGCATGATGTAAGTACTCTTCAGTGAAGGTTAGTAATTATTTTAAGAAGAAGCGGAGGATTATATTGATTTGAGAATAAAGTATATGATGAGGAAGATGAGAAGAAAGAGGAAATAATTTTAGACACAGATGTACTGTATGAAAGGTTAGTGAAGATGAAAATGATGACAATAATTAACAAAGATGAAAACATAAAAGGTGTTGATGATGAAAAAAGCTGAGAATAAAAAGGCTGCAAAAAATGTTTTAAAATCTAGATAAAAAATATATTATAGTTTAAAAGAAAAAAAAAACAACTATGCTGTGAGAAACAATGGCTGGATCATGGTAGAAGTAAAAATTTGACAAGTAACAGCTAAAATGTATTGAAGTGAAGTGTCAAAATAAGAACCAGAGCTCTTGGACAACACAAATAGTGCTTCCTCAGTAGTGAGGAAATGAGGGGAGGGTAGAAAATTATCAGATAGCTGTGAAGACAGTGACACTAACAACAGTCAGGCAAGAATGGTTAGAAACATTGGGTGAGTGAGATTACAGTAGGCTAGAAACTAGAAGTAAGATGACAATGAGAAAGGAAACAATGTACAGTATACAGTATTTAGTATTCTGAATATAATATGTCATTTATTTCATCCTATCCTAAATAGTTGTGCTAATTTTTAATTGTATCAGACTTTATAAGTTTAATGTTAAAAAAAAGTAAATATGCAGGTATGAGTTTGCATAAAATAAAATTGAGATTTACAGTAGAAACCAAATTTGTAATAATAATATTCCCAGTCTTCTGGCAATTACTGTACTGTTATTGTGTTGATGATCAATTTATGTAAAACTTGGTTAGAGGAAGATGTTACATCAATACTACCACAAAAGATGGTCCTTTAATGGTATTGACTAATGAGATTTTACCAACCAAGTCGTAACATCATCCATGAGGTAGTTTAACAAGTACTCTATGTTAATTTTTAAGAAAAATTATTCTGTTGAATTGTTTATTACCCCTTGAAGAAAGGTGTCTACGATTAATTTTACTTTTTATTTCATTTGGTAAAAAAATAATAGATCTAGTTTTTTTTTGCTTACATTGTCTTGTTTTAGATACAAATAAAAGCTACTCTATTGTCTTAAAGTTGAAACATGTTTTGGCACAAGTAGGTTTAGTAGGCAATAATTTTTAATACTATACATGCCTGTGCTAAGTATAACTTTGTCCACTGGATACATTATCATACAGTGCACCCTCTAATTCCGAGACCTCTCTGATTTGAGACCACTTTTCCAAAGACCTAAATAACAATCTTTAATCTTTTAACACAAAGCTAGCCCTGTAATTGGAGACCAACCCTGAGACCACCCTAAATTTTCAGGTCCCAAATGTGGTCTCGAATTAGAGGGCGAACTGTAATAATAATGTAAGTTTTATATTAAATACTTGCGGTACACCACGTAGATAGTTCTGAAAAGAATTGTTCTTTTCAGAAGTATCAACGTGGTGTACCGCAAGCATTTATTACCTCGCTATACAAACCTTCAAATAACGCGCATAATTTTTGAATTGTTTAACTAAATCAAATAATTGAAAACTTCTTTCATCACTTTTTAAAACGTTACTCTGAAATCTCAATATCTTTAATAAAAATAATTTGAACATTTTGAGTCTTGACTTTTTAGGTAAAGGTTAAAGGTACTGTAGGTTTGAGTTATAACTTTTCAATGTTGTCATTTATATTTGATGTTTGACTTTAAACAAAATGTGCAATTGTACCAATTTGATAGATGATCATTACACAAGATCATGTCAACAAATATCGAAGAAATTCTCTATAGATGGAAAGGTCACCACTTCAGTGTTTCTGATTTGTTTTGTGTACTTGGTGATGGTTGCTTAACAACAATGGTGTCCAGGAAGAAAGGAAAGACATCCTACAACATTTTGGAATGTATTTGACTGTAGATGTTGTAAATCAGAATTATTAATGTCCTTTAAATCAAAACAATATTGTTTCTAGAGCCCATATGTTATGGTGGGAGTCATTTATAAAGGATAAACTTTTACTTAATTTTACTATAGTACCTCTCTGATAACGGCATAAAATATCTAATATGTTACCTACAACTAGATAATTATTCTGAGAACATGCAGATTAAAAGAAGAATATTTCATACTTACAGTACTTTTAAGGGGTTTGTATTTTACAATGAACTATTGACCAAAAATTTTATTGGAGGGTAAAATTGTTATCCTATTCAATGCTGAAGGAATCTGCGTACATTCGTTACTATACTTTGACACATTGTTGTACAGTAATTATCTGAAAACATAGATAAAGTAAAGGGTACATATTTGACATAAAAATATGAACCCAAGATTTATTTTCTGTGTCTCTAAACATAAATATTATTTACTGATACATTATTATTTTATAATTATCTAAAAACATAACAAATATAAAGAGGTCCATATATTTGACAGTAAAACACCATACCATAATATTTTCAGACAACATAATAAGATATAAAGGATAGTACGCTTTTTACATGGCGGTCCATAATTGACAGGAATTGTACCGTATTTACCATATTTGTTTTTTGTTGTTGTTGTTGCTATGGTGATATAGAAAACTTTAGGTTTTTATGTTATTGTAAACTAAACCTCCAGATTGAATATTTTTTCATGGTATTGATTTTACCATCATATCAAGCAAATACACTAATTTAATATGTTTGCTTAAAGCCCCATTTCTGTCAAAATTTCAGTTGTTTACATATGTTATAAAGATATATAAATGTAATACAAAATTGCTAGTTTAACTGAATTTAGAAAAAAAATATGAAAAAAACGTAAAATAAGACTAAAATTTGATTTTTTTTTTTGTTGAACACAAAAAATAAATGCACCAGATGAATTTTTTTATGTTTGATTTTACAATAGGTCTGCAAAGAAATATAGCAGGTGCCGGAAACATTAGCCAGTATCAACACTGCTAGGCTAGGCCTAGCCTTGCCTCTATTTCGGTTCTGTTATCAGACGTATAAACAGCTTACATGATATTTTCCGTTGCTAGTATTGACACTTGTGTTCTTTAAATATGTCATTTGAGTTATTTCAAATTTGTTAAACAAATGATTCTGACCGAGATTTTTGACAATTAATCAAACATATCTCAGGCCTACTCGATCAACTGCAACGTGCGAGATGCGAAGTACAAAATCTAATCTCATTAGAGAGGGTGCATTTTATTGACATTATAAAGTATCACAAAAGCAAGAGCATTCCTCTGAATTTGCCTAGTAAACTAGAATTATTCTCTGTTTCTCATTTTGTTTTATCCTCTTGCGTAAAACTAAACTTTATGCCAATATTTTTCCATGGTTTATGATAATTAGAGTAATGCATATGCATTTTTTCTAAAAATGTTCTTTTTTTAGTGAAATTTTGCTGGGAATGGGACTTTCATTTCTGCAAATCAGCATTTATAGTATATATACTTATGTATAGTATATACTTATATAGTACTTACTGTATGTGATATGTTTATCTCTGTATTCTCACCATCTATAACTATATCTACCCATTCACCCACCTCCCTGTCAGACTACATGTCCATATGTATCCACATCTATTTATCTATTCTATACTAATATACTGTTTCATGTCTGTTCATTTTGTCCTTGTAATCTTGTATATGGAAAATTTAATAATTAATTTTTTTTCTTTGTACTGTTATTTTGAACAAGGTCCAGTTATTCTATAACTAAGTCTCATAATGAGATTTAGGGAGTGGAGATGTTTTTAGTTGTGAAAAAAATTCTGCTGTCCCAGGAATTGATTGGAAGGCAAGGATCTTAACCACCAAGCTATTAAACTCCAATCCAAATTCAAGACTAATTGATTTTTTGGGGCTTTACACAGATCATTTAACAATCTAGACATCTATTAAGAATTTATAGATTAATTTTTTTTGTGAAGTAAATTAGTTTATTAATCTGCAATTAACCAAACTAATATAATTATATTTTCCCTATTATTATGTAGATTGTAAAGTTTATCCTCACTTTTTTACATTTCCAACAAATCAAAATATAAAATTTAAAAATACTTTTTATTTCCATTAAGAAGCACTGCACCTTGGAATAGGTGCTAAAATAGTTGGAGCATTATAAATAAGTGCTTTATTATTATTATTATTATTATTATTATTATTATTATTATTATTATTATTATTATTATTATTATTCATTAAGCTAGCTCCATCTACACTGTCAAATTTTCTTTGACAAAATTTGTTTTACTATTATAGTCATGGTATGCCTATATATGGTCATAATATGATGTAATCATGACCACATTTACTGTAGGCATATCACATAATGTTGTCAAATAAAATAATTTGACCAATTATCATAAATATGAACACCTGAGATAAAAAACCAAGGCAAACTAGTTAGAAACAAATGGTAGGACCTCACCTGGTTGATTCGATTAGTAATTGAAATACGAGTAATTTAGCACTGTCATGGAAACCAAGGCTTGTCTTACTGTTATTGATTTGCAAAAAGTCAGCGATGGGAATCCTATATGTAACATTCCATCGGTGGTGATAATCAATTGAATTATTTTTGTACAGAATGCTAGTTAAGAAAATGCAAATAATAAATGATTTAATAATGTGTGGGTGAAAATTGTTGTTACTTTATGAAATTGGGTATGATACAAACTTCAAAAAGCGTGTTGCAATCCATTGTGATTCAATCTGCCTTTTATTCAATTTGTATTGTAAAAATAGACTGCAGAGACAAGCACATTTGGATATTTATGCTGTTCCTTGGGTTTTTATATTTCCTTCCAAATTCACTTCCTTCAAAATCACATGTTCAGTTTGATCAATCAATATTTTTTTTAACTGGATTACCTTTTTTTATTTCAAACTCTGTTCTTCTTTTGAAATGAACTTGTGCACAGTGTAATTTGCTTTTAAAAGAAATTGCCCTTTTTTTAAACATTAACATTGAAATTATTATACATAGGAAGATGTGTATCATAATGGGCTATTTAAATAAAAATGATAACTCATGATAACTTTAAGTAATGAGGAAAAATGTGTTTTCTGATTACAAAAGATTCATGGAAAAATGGGTGTATTTTGATTAGCTGTCAGTCACTAGTATTGCTATAGATAAAGTCTTGCTATTAATATTACATGAAATGCTGATGTCAATATCTATTACTGTAACTTTCATTCGCAAACAGCTCTTTTGTTATAGGCCAGTGATGTTCAGAGGGTTGCGTCACATGTCAATGAAAATCTGTAGTTATTATTTTTCTAGCTATGTTATCAAAGGAACTATGAATGATGGAGAAATGAATTATTTATTTTTATTTGAACCATATAGTGTGAATTAAATTACCGTATGATGTGTTATGGTGCTTCTACAGTGTGATACTATAGATATAATTTCATGCACAAGTCATTATCTCATCTATTTTTCTGAAAATCTGTTTTCTATAAAAATTTTACAGTAAGTTAAAAATTAATGTTTCTAACTAAAAATTATGTTTCTAGCTATGTTATCAAAGGAACTAGAAATTTTTGGAGAAATGAATTATTTATTTTTATTTGAAATATAGTTAAATAATGATGTATTAAGGTGCTTCTAAAATATGATACTGTAGATATAATTTCATGCACAAGTCATTATCTCATCTATTTTCTGAAAATCTGTTTTCTATAAAAAATCTACAGTAAGTTAAAAATTAAAGCATATGACTATTTATCTTCAACATTAGTCAGTGTTTTCTTTACTAATTGGTCTGCTTGTATAGTACCAGTGGATACATTTTGTTTATTACAGTGTATCTGTGTATCAGATTTTTACAAGCTGTATTGTTGTGTCTGACTCTGATTTTGTTCGCCAACACTTAATTTGGCTACAATCATTGGACAAATTAGGCCATTCTGTAGGGTCAGGATTAAAGTGTGGAGGATAATGGCGTTGTTAGGTTAAACTTTATGTTGTGATGACCCGGGTGATTGTGTAAATAATAAGTTTCTGCGGATACGTCTAGGTGAGGAGAAGAATGTGATGACATCATTGTCTTTTTAACAGGTGTTTAACAAAGTAAGCTTCTTATTGAGGTTAGTTGTTAATACTGTACTCTAAATGTTGGAACATTCCATTTGTCATCTGCAGAAAATTTTCTGAATTTTACACTCTGTAATTAAAAAAAAGTGTTAAATATATATCAGGATTTTAATCAATTTCTTATTAAATTTATTATTTCTTGAAAGATTAGATTCATAAAATGTTTTCTTTTTTATTGTTGGCATGTTTTTTATTTTAATAAAATTTATATGTGCAAACCTTGATCGGAATGGAATTGCCCTATTTTGATTGAACAAAAGTAGGTAAATTTGTTTTAATGATTCAATTATTTGGTTGCGATGGGAACACTTCTACTGTACAGTAAAAATCAAGATCTTTAGTTATGATTTTGATGGAGTAGATAAATTAGCCAAAATGGAGGCCTTATTAATCAAGTAAAGTATGGAGTTATCAAGATCGTAGGATTTTTTAAAGATTGGCCGCATTGTTTTTTATTTGCAAAATGTCCCCGTTACGGTCAGAATATCAACAGGCTTACGGTTACCGCAAACCGATTAAAGCCAATGGCTTGTACTTTAAGAAATATGTGTGGGGAAGGAAGCGTAAGTTATTATATTATTTGTGATTCCAATGACGCTTTTTAATTATTTTTTAATATAGAAATTATTTTGTGTTACAGTATTTCATCCTTTTTTCAGTACGAAACATACATTCATAAAGCATGCAAGCTTAGTTGTATTTATCAGTTAATTAATAGTATCCAGAAATATTGTAAACCTGTTTATTAATAGTATTCAGTTCTATCAAACTTCAGAAGCTATTACTAATTAATATTATTTTTTATTATATTTTAAACAATAAGACTTACTGACTTACAGACTCACTGTACTGTAAGTCTAAAAAATTGCTGATTTTCAGGGGCCTGTCTTAAGAAAATATAATACTTTTTACAAGATTTGTGTGTAAACAGTTAAATCAATTGAATAAGCAAACACAGTTCAATGTACTGACAATTAAATAAGATCAATAGTAAAACAACTGTTCTTTTTCTTTATGTATAATATGATTGTTGTAAAAAATTAATTTGCATTAGGCTTACTATTACAAGGTCCTGATGTGCTTTCAAACAAAATGAAAATACATATACATTTACAGTACATCTAGTGGATTCCAGTTTTAATCACTTATCACCATGTAGCATTATTAAGTTGATACGAATATGCTACATTAGAGAAACAGTAACATAAACAATTGTTTGTGGTAAAAGTGTACTAGTAAACTGTCTACTTTATTGTATTGACTGTATCAAAATCTAATATATTTCTTTTTGAATTTCAGAAGTCCGGCCTAGATATGAAAGTCACTTGTACAACACTTTCCCACCAACTGGCTCAAGTCAACATTTTAGTCAAGCTAGAGGCGGATTTATTTACCCATCACATGGCAAATACGCTGCTGCTTATGGTAAAACAGCGGGAACATTTGGTCAGGGGCATGCAGGCCCCGGATCCTTCCAGTATTCAGGAGGGCGGCCAGGTGCTTCCTTAAAGCCTGTTTCAAAGACTGTCGGCATTATACACTCTGATGTTAGTCCAGTAAAACCTCGCATTGTTAAAATAGTTAAAAATGGCGAACGGCCACGGAAAACAGTATCACTTCTTTTGAACAAACGTAGTGTGCAATCGTTTGAACATCTTGTTCTTGACATATCCGATGCTCTTGGTCTTCCTAAGTACAAAAACAACCGAATCAGGAAACTTTATAACTTAAAAGGACGTGAAATTCGAGGACTTGTGGATTTTTTTCGAGAAGATGAGGTGTTTATAGCTTCGTCTTCTAAACATCCACTGAGTGATGAGGATATTGCCGATATTTACGAAGAATTGTACCCTAACAATCCATATGCCCAAAAATATCCGAAGAAAGGGACGAAAGATCGAGAGTCTAAAACAGACAGTGGATTTGGTGATGATGAAGAGAAAGCAGAGCAGGAGAGAATTTTAAGGAAGAAAGAAAATGCAAAGAAACTTGAAAAAGAGAGGGATAAAGCAAAGAAGGAAGAGCGTCTAAAAGCTGCCAAGTGGGAAAAACAGCGGCGAGAAGAGGAAGAAGATGAAGAGTTCCTAGATGATGAAATGCAGCGAATGAGGGATGAAAATGAGTGGAGAATGCAACAGGAACTAGAAAGAGAAAGAATAAATAAAGAAAAGGAAGCAGAATTAGAAAGAAAAGAAAGAGAGTTGAAGAAGATGGAGCAAGAACTCCAGAGGAAGTTGGAAAACAACCAGAAACAGAAAGAAGCAGAACTATTAGCAGCTCTTGCTGCAAGAGAAGCAGAAATCCAAGCAAGAGAAAAGGAACTTAAAGAAGAGGAAGAGCGAAGAAAGGCAGAACGTAAAAAACAAGAAAAAGAAGATGAAGAAAGGAAGAAAGCTGAGAAAAAAAGGCGAGAGGAAGAAGAAGAAAGAAGGAAAAAGGAAGAAGAAAGGCGGAAGAAGGAAGAAGAAGATAGACAGAAGAAGAAAGAGGAAGAAGAAAGACGGAAGATGGAAGAAGAAAAACGGAAGAGGGAGGAAGCAGAAAGACAGAAGGCGGAAGAAGAAAGACAGAAAGCTGAAGAAGAAAGACGGAAGGCAGAAGAAGAGAGAAGAAGGAAAGAAGAAGATGAAAGAAAAAAAGAAGAGAAAATAAGAAAAGATGAGGAAAACGCTGCAGAGGAAAAGAGGAAACAAGAAGAAGCAGAAAAACAAAAGACTGATAACGAAAATGAAAAAGATAAATTCGCAAAAGGAAAAGGAGATCAGAATAAGAAAGGTGGAAAGAAAAAAAAGAAAGATCAAGATAACAAATACGCATCAGATCCGAGAGCTATAAAGAAACGTGATGATATTGAAAAGCGTTACAAAATTGGAAAAAAGATTGGCGACGGTAACTTCGCTGATGTTCATGTGGCAGAGCTGATAAATACAGATCAAGAATTTGCAATGAAAATTGTTGATAAATCCAAGTTGAAAGGAAAAGAGCAGATGATAGAAAACGAAATTGGCATAATGAAAAACGTAAAACACGCGAACATTGTACGTCTGTTTGAGGAGCATGAAACTAAGGAGAATATCTTCTTAGTGATGGAATACGTGAAAGGTGGAGATTTGTTTGATGCAATTACAGAGAGTGTAAAGTTCACAGAAGCGAATGCAGCATTGATGGTCAGTGACCTCTCTAATGCTTTAGACTATCTTCATGGCTTGAACATCGTGCATCGAGATTTAAAGCCTGAAAATTTATTGGTAAGAATTTTTCCTTTGTAAATTTTTAAAAGTATATAGTTTTGATTATCGCTGAAGTAATCTAAATATATATATAATATAATCTAAATTATATTCTATAAAGGAATTAGTTTTGTTAAATTTCAATAACCGATGTCAACCCAAATATAATTGGCTTTCTTGACTTAATAATTTAATAAATGAGAAATAAGTTACTACTGTATGTCATACATAATTTACTATGTCATATATACAGTACTCATCAAAAAAATTTGATTGAGGAAAAAAAGTATCACCTGCATTTACCAATGTATTGAGGCCAACAATGAGGGTTTGCTGGGACATAGATCTCACACGTATAGTAAGCTATGATGATACCCATGTACATAGTCTGGGGGATGCAGGGGGTTTGGATGCACCCCTTGCCCCATGGCAACAAATTAGTTCCAACGAGTTAAAATACTGAAAATAACCATAATTTTTCAATTTTCGTACCCCCAAACTCTGCATTTTTAATTTTTGCAAACTCCGACCCCCCACCCCCCGGGATGAAACAAGCCTAGGGCTACGCCCCATATACTGTACTCATGGTACCTAACTAGTCTAATGTAAATACAGTAATTAAAGAGTTTCTGCCTTGAATAAGCACAGCAGCACTGCTCTCAATAAGCAAAACACTCAAATAGGCTCCACTCTCATGTAAGCTCCACTCAGCTCTCCAAATAAGCACGCACAAATGAGCACTGCTTTTATATTTTTGTTATATATAGTTGTAAAATCTATTTCACTTTTCCTCTTTTCTTTCTCTTATCTAAATCATCTTCTTCGGTAAATAGATGTCTAAAACTTTGGTAAGTCGAAACAAATGCTTTCATTTTTCTAACCATTGCTTCATAATTACTAATTATTCCTGTTGCAGCCTCTGAAATCTAACATTATATTGAAATAACAGTGTTTTATCATTTTGAGGGTAGGCTATAAACGAATGCATGTCAAGACAAACAATTTATTTTTAATGTACATACATTAACAACTTTTAGGGTTTAGATCATGGATAGTCGTGGTAACTTATTATACCACAAATTGTCTTCAACGGTAAACAGATGTAAATTGCAACAATGCTGTTTTATTGTCAAACCATTTTTCCATTTTTTTTTGCAAAGTTAACAGCAAAATATAAATGGAAAACAAATTTAACATACAGAAAATACATACAGTATCTTTTCTAATATGTCAAATAAAAAATAGGTGAAATATCATTCATTGCAATCTGGTGGTGGAAATAACCAAACACTTCCATGAAATACCACTAAAAGTTTACCACAAAAGTTAATTTTAAAATCATAATAATTAATATAAATAGGAAAAACATTACAAGAACATTTATAGGGGGTAGGCTGTGGATTATCAGAATAAACAATTGGATAGCAAAATACTTTATTGTCATATTCATAAATCAAAATAGCATTTTCATGCTTTTTATTGCTTGCATTGCATTTCACTATTCATTTTAAAATGATCACGTTAATATAAAAAATTCAAGAGATATTAAACTGTTCAGGTGATCCCTGATGCTGTACCATTTTTAAAAATTCATTTATCATATTTTAAAACATGTTAATACTATATAGTATAGTACATCATTTTTGGAAATAAATTAAAAATTGAAAATAAAAATATTTCAAAGTCCATTTCACATACATTTTAAAATGTTTTATGTTTTTTTTAAATTAAAATCTATCTTTCCCATTCTTAAATTCATCTTGTGACATTTTTGCCTTCCTCTGTGTTGATCTTCTATATTTCAATCTTTTTTCCACAACACTTAGAAAAATATTGTATGTTCTTTATAATGATAGTGTTCAGTGATGGATCCAGGAATTGGCAGGGTCTGGGCAGGGAAATTACTACTTCAGACCCACCATGGCTTGGGCTGTGGTATGAAGTTTTATGTCTATAGCTCAAGATGGCCGGAAATGTATCTCTGAAGCTTAAGTTTGCATGATATTTTCTTTCCCTATTCCCCCTCCCCCTTTTTTTTTATTTAGGGGGTGGGGACTGAGCTGGTTGGGTCCCTTTGAATCTGTCTCTGGTGCCATCATGAACTCTCTACTTCCTCATTAGCTTATCCTAATCCATATCATGCTTTTACCATAAATGCTAATGCTTCTTATTACAGTATTTGCTTCATATCAACTAATAATTAAAAGATGTTATGCATTTCTAAAATTAATTTTGAGTTTGTTTTTTTAATTTTAAAAGATTTTTTAAAATCTTAAATTACTGTCCAGTTCAAAATATAAGCTGTCTCTTATCTAAATCATCTTCTTTGGTAAATAGATGTCTAAAACTTTGGTAAGTCAAAACAAATGCTTTCATTTTTCTAACCATTGCTTCATAATTACAAATTATTCCTGTTGCAGCCTCTGAAATCTAACATTATATTGAAATAACAGTGTTTTATCATTTTGAGGGTAGGCTATAAATGAATGCATGTCAAGACAAACAATTTATTTTTAATGTACATACTGTACATTAACAACTTTTAGGGTTTAGATCATGGATAGTCGTGGTAACTTAATATACCACTTATCTTCAACGGTAAACAGATGTAAATTGCAACAATGCTGTTTTATTGTCAAACCATTTTTCCATTTTTTTTTCGCAAAATTAACAGCAAAATATAAATGGAAAACAAATCTAAGATACAGAAAATACATACAGTATCTTTTCTAATGTCAAATAAAAAATGGGTGAAATATCATTCATTGCAATCTGTATTTGGTGGAAATAACCAAACACTTCCATGAAATACCACTAAAAGTTTACCACAAAAGTTAATTTTAAAATCATAATAATTAATATAAATAGGAAAAACATTACAAGAACATTTATAGGGGGGTAGGCTGTGGATTATCAGAATTAACAATTGGATAGCAAAATACTTTATTGTCATATTCATAAATCAAAATAGCATTTTCATGCTTTCTATTGCTTGCATTGCATTTCACTATTCATTTTAAAATGATCACGTTTTCATGCTTTCTATTGCTTGCATTGCATTTCACTATTCATTTTAAAATGATCACGTTAATATAAAAAATTCAAGAGATATTAAACTGTTCAGGTGATCCCTGATGCTGTACCATTTTTAAAAATCCATTTATCATATTTTAGAACATGTTGTTAATACTATATAGTATAGTACATCATTTTTGGAAATTAAAAATTGAAAATAAGAATATTTCAAAGTCCATTTCACATACATTTTAAAATGTTTTATGTTTTTTTTTAAATTAAAATCTATCTTTCCCATTCTTAAATTCATTATTTCATCTTGTGACATTTTTGCCTTCCTCTGTGTTGATCTTCTATATTTCAATCTTTTTTCCACAACACTTAGAAAAATATTGTTTGTTCTTTATAATGATAGTGTTCAGTGATGGATCCAGGAATTGGCAGGGTCTGGGCAGGGAAATTACTACTTCAGACCCACCATGGCTTGGGCTGTGGTATGAAGTTTTATGTCTATAGCTCAAGATGGCCGGAAATGTATCTCTGAAGCTTAAGTTTGCATGATATTTTCTTTCCCTATTCCCCCTCCCCCTTTTTTTTTATTTAGGGGGTGGGGACTGAGCTGGTTGGGTCCCTTTGAATCTGTCTCTGGTGCCATCATGAACTCTCTACTTCCTCATTAGCTTATCCTAATCCATATCATGCTTTTACCATAAATGCTAATGCTTCTTATTACAGTATTTGCTTCATATCAACTAATAATTAAAAGATGTTATGCATTTCTAAAATTAATTTTGAGTTTGTTTTTTTAATTTTAAAAGATTTTTTAAAATCTTAAATTACTGTCCAGTTCAAAATATAAGCTGTGATAGTACATTTATAGACATAATTTAAAACAGGTCTTGCATTTTTTACTGATTTCCTGTAGCTTGTAAACCATAGATTGTTTGGTATGTATAACACATAGCATTGCTCTGTTTGCCCCAGGTTATAAGTTAGTATCAAAGAGTATTGCAAGAGGTCCGTCTGCCCTGATTTTGTATGCATGCAATGGAATGTTAAAGAAAGTACTGCCTCAAGATATGGGGTGCCCTATTCAAAAAGGGTTCGCTCGAAACTCAACTTTCAAGAAGTAGTATTACATTCCAACGAATCCACAAGAGTCGGACGTCTTGTACTTTAGTTCTGTACTCTTTAGTATTTACAGTTTTTAAATAACATTCTCTGGTTGATAATTTATAATCTGCTGGCAAAAAGAGCAAAGGACACATACAGTAGTGTTTTGTACAGTATTAGTACATAACTAAGTATAACGCTCTGTTTACACTATCAAATTTTATGTGACAAATAAATGTAATGTACCATATAGAGTACTACAGTGTTACGTCACAATACCACGTGATACTACTCCGTCGCTATCGTTTCAAAATGCGTTCAACCAGACGCCATTTTCTCCACTGACAAACCATTGATCCCAATTTCTAACCCCTTTCTGACGTAATTATTAGGCCTAAGATGTTGTATCTTAGTTTTTCTTTGTAAATTTTAATTGATGATTGAATGTGTGTTCGATAACTAATGTAATGCGAGCTTTTGTGTTTTTAGTACATTTTGATGTTAAAATATTAGATTTTAAAATGCCTATTCCAGAAACCCTCTGAAGTCAATCAGACGTAATGAACGGTAACCAAAGTCTGGTTGGCAGAGGGCGCTACATGGCATTGTGACGACACGAATGTGGTACTCTATATGGGCATGATGATGTAATAAGATATCCCAATATATGGGCATATCACATTTATTTGTGACATAAAATTTAATACTAACAGTGTGGACAGAGGTTTAACCATACTTCAAAAAATAAGGACTGACAAGCCATTATGATTCGATATTTAGATCATAATTTATAAGTCATCATCAAGAATGATATTATATAATGATATATAAATACATCATAGCCAATCATAGTAGAATGTACCTAGGATGTTCCAAAAGGCATAAAACAGGATGAAATATATGCTTGCTCACTCTCATCACATGTTAAGTTCTTGTATAATTTTAAGCATCATTTTTGCTTCACAGGTGAGCAATGATCCGAGTGGTGATATGGTTCTGAAATTAGCAGACTTCGGCCTTGCAATGGAAGTGAAGGAACCGATTTTCACTGTTTGTGGAACACCGACGTATGTTGCTCCAGAAATCCTTGCAGAAACAGGTAAGAAGATTCAAAAAGATAATTTTTCAAAGTATTTTAATGAAATTTACAAAGATTAATAAATCTATAAATCTTTGAGCATCAGTTAAACAAATAGTTAAATGGCCGCCCACATTCCAATCAATATTACCAAATAAAATCATTTAACAATTTTTATGAATATTCATGATGTTTTCCCATTTTGATTAATGTTCATACTGTAGATGTTTTCCCATTTTGATGAATATTTACTGTTTCCCTATTTTGATGAATATTCATATATGTTTCCCCCATTTTGATGAATATTCATTGTTTTCCTATTTTAATGAATATTCATATGTATATTCATATACATCACCTATTTTTTAGGTTATGGTCTTGAAGTAGACATGTGGGCAACTGGGGTGATTACGTACATCCTTCTTTGCGGTTTCCCACCATTTAGAAGCTTGGACCGTGATCAGGAGGAGCTGTTTGAGATTATTCAAGCTGGCGAGTTTGAGTATTTGAGTCCATATTGGGATAATATATCAGATTGTAAGTCTTACAATTTCTAGTATAATAATGCTGTAATAATAATAATAATAATAATAATAATTGCCGAAGATCATTTTCAATTGCAATTAGCTCAGTCTGCCATCGACAATCAGCATCTTCAAGTATTCACAGAAAGAGCGGAGATAGATTTGTCGAGAGTCGTAAACATTGCATGTGGCCAGCAGTACCAATAAATGCATGACAGGAATTGCAATAATGCTCGTGCATAATATGTCATAGCCATAATGTATACAGTAGAAAGATAACAAAAACAAGAGAGATAACTGTTTGTTACATGTAACTCTATACTGTGTTCACTATACAGTATACATTTTATGTTGTATAGCAAATATACAGTAATGAACAGTTATCTTTCTTGTTTTTGTTATACTTTTTATGCTGATGTATTAACTGATGCATATAATATTTCTGTTTTTAATACAGCTGCCAAGGACCTAATTAACCATCTTTTGGTTGTTGATAAAAGAAAGCGATACACTGCCAAGCAAGTTCTTGAGCATACCTGGATCGTCAACGAAGGTCCTTCACGCAACCGACTCAATCTTCAACGTGAGATAACAATGAACCTCGAAAAGAACTTTGGTAAAGGAAAAAACCATCAGGTTGGTGTGGAAACATAATCGGTGTCTAAATCTATTCTGGTTAATTTTTATTATTGTGTCAGCTAATGAGAAAATAGTCTGTAGTGATGCCCACAAGTGTTGTATGTATTCCCAGAATGGCTGTCTGTATGTTGGCTTCTTATTCATAACTTATTTACCTGATTTGGTATTATTGTGATAATTGAAGAGAAAATAGTCTATACTGATGCCCGTAAGGGTTGTATGTATTCCCAAAATTGCTGTCTGTATTTTGGTGTCTTATTCATAACTCATTTACTTGATTTGGTATTATTGTGATAACTGATTTTAAAATAGTCTCTACTGACGCCTGTAATGATTGTACATAGTCTGTACTGATGCTTATACGGGTTGTGTGTACTCCCTAACATTCAGGTGCGCTGGCTTAGGAACTTATAGGCTGGCAATGACGTAAATTATGCTGATTGTAGTTTTAAAAAACAGCCAAGCATATGAATTAGGAAATGAGGGTGCTAAAATTATGTAGTGACAGTTGTATTAGAGGCCTAGGATAATTCGTATCTGCTTCAGTACCTAAATCTCCAAATATCTTGTAGAAATAACAACAGTATTTATTAGCTACGGTAACATGTGAGTTGGTTCAGTATATGGCACAAGAATACATAGCCTGAGCTCCATTCTTCTTAGCATGGCCCTTAAGACAATTTTGAATGGGGATTTCATACATTTAATGCCATATTTCTGAATAATATTTCCAAACAACAAAATTAACTACTGTATGTCAATTCAACAACAAAGGTAGGCAAGTACTAATATAGTGTATGGCTATTGACTGGTGTGATAATAGAATACCTAGTTACTTTACAATCGCTTTTCTTTGGCAGTAGAAACTACATGTTCCAGCTAAATTAGAAATTACTTATTAGAGAAATAAATTATATATGATGTTTTGTATATGATGTCAATTCAGTACTTAACTCTATTCGATTTTTTAAAACAAATAAATTGCAAATATTGCATATATAAGGTGGAGAATATATTTGATAAATGTAACTTGACACTGGAAATATAATATGGAGAATAATAACAATGGACTTGTACAGTTATTAAATGCACATATGTATATAATGATATGCTTAGGTAGACAACTCATTCAGGTACTGTATGTATGTCTCATTACAATGAGTTCCTTTTAATAAATCCTTGAAGTACAGATATGGTGTGTAGCATTCAGTATTAGTGCATGGTTCAATTAATGGATATATATGCAAATAGTCATTCAATTAAACAACATTTCTTGTGCATTTCTATCCATATAACATGTCCAATAAGTTTGAATATAAATATGTTTTCAATTTTACGTTGAACTGGGATTGTTTTTTTTTTAACATACGCATATTGATTAACATCATATAGATATACCATGATATTTTATAGATATATATTCTACATATTTATTCATAACATGATATTTACAACATGTGATATATCTACATATTTATTCATAACATGATATTTACAACATGTGAATATAAAATAGTTTACTTGTGTATATTTATACCTGTCACCATATTTAATCATGATGTCTGTAACAAGTATGTTACAATATTGGCACAATGAATTGGGTTGTTGGCAATTGATCAGAATTACATGTGTGTGGTTTTTTTATGCAGATGTTTTCTATGCATTTATCTATAGCAGAATGTATGTTTTGTAAATTTATAGGCCTACATTCTGGTATAAACAGAGAATATATCAAAACAATGTTAAAATCCTAAGGAATAACATAAGTATAAAACACCAATAATGATCATAAACTGTCCGAGGCAAAAACATGCTGATGCATTTGTATCAGTCAATACTAAAATGTTATTCCATTTTTGTTAATCCTCAATACCTGGAAATAAGCCCAGGGGATAACAATCAGTCAATACTAAAATGTTATTCTTTTTTTTTTATTCTTCAATACCTGGAAACAAGCCAGGTAATAACAATTGTTGATATAAATGCTTTGTTACAAATATAAATATATTGAGTCATAATGTGCCTATATATGGTCATAATGTGATGTCATCATGACCATATTTAGGCATGTCACCTGTTTTTGTCAAATGAAATATGAGTCTGCAGAGAGTTAATAAACCTGAAAAAAATGTAATTGCTTACTTTGTATATTTAAGTTTTTTACTTTCAATTAAAAATATTTTCCTTGCTGATTGGCGGTGTAGCTTGGTGATAATGATGCTTGCCTACTAGTCCCTGGGTTCTGGGTTCCAATCATGTGAGGCCAGGATTTATGTGACAAGACAAAGACTTTTTTTATACCTTGTTTAGCGAACCCACCACCCGTTAGTAATGATGAATTTCAAATAAAAATAAAATTTTATTTTTGGCCAACTAGCGCACCCGTTGCCATAAAAAAAAATGGAAATTTCAGAAAAAAATTAAGGTTTTTCATAAAATTTAATTATTATTAAATTTGGCCCTTTCACTAATAACATTTTATTTTTATTTTATTCTCCATTTTTATTCTTCTTTGTTTTTGGCAAGACCGTTTGCTAAGTAAGAAAACAAAAGTTTATTTTTTTTCCTGCCCTCCTCTGACGATCTTTAAAAAGATGAGTTCGCGAAGCAAGCTATAAAAAAAGTCTAGCCCAACTAAAGACAACTCTACTCTTGAGGCCTCCCAATAAATGGTTTATGCAGCATCACTTTATCTTGTAATACAAGTCACTTATTGTTGGATAAGAATGAATAAGTAAAACGAATGCTGTAATAAAACCAATATATTAGCGACTGTTGGCAAACGACATAAACCAATTTTAGGAAATGTTCATATTCGTGCATAATTTATTTTTAAAGAACATAAAATCTAGCCTACATCTTATTCTTAAATGCAAGTCAAAATAGGATAAAGCTATCAAGATGCATGTTGGGTAATAAGGCTTGAGTTAACGTGAATGTTTTGCATGGACTCAACTGATTGGTATTCACTTTCATGACTTCTTACAGAATCTTAGTAACAGCCTGTAAATCAGTGAAAACTAGATTGCTTCAATCTGTGTCATATTGGAAGGTCGTAACTTCTTTAATATTTTTGAATAAGCAATTCCATGTTTTAAGATTATTTTACAGATGGCATATATTTTAAAATACAGCGAAGGTATGATGTGTATATTTTTCCTTGCTAAGAAACCAGTATCATATTTTGACTTTCAGATTAAATAGAAATAATTTTAGTAAAATAAGTACTTTCAAATTATATTGTATTATAAACTCTGTGAATATTTAAAACTTGGGTTTTATATGCAGATGTAAGCCACCATGCTCTGTTTAGCAGATATTGTATAAATGCTAGAATGAAAATGATTCATAAAATAAACATGAACAAGATAAATATAATTTGGAAATCATGATGTACAGTACTGTAAATAGATGTTAGAATTTTGGGTTTCTCTTCTGCCAAGTGCACGAAAGATTATTTTTCAACATAGTTGTAATTTTGTGATGCCTGCCTTTCCATGCCAAATTTCTGGAATTAATCCTGTTAGCCATCCGGGTTTTCTCTCCGCAAAAATAACTCTTTAAGCTTCATTGAGTATAAAAGCATAGAAGCAGTGGCGGTACAAGAATTTGTCTGGGGAGAGCTGCAGTTGTGTATCTTGGCGCACACCACCCCCACCCTCTGCCTAACTTTCCATGTCAAATTTCTGGAATTAATCCTGTTAGCCGTCCGGGTTTTCTCTCCGGAAAAATAACTCTTTAAGCCTTATTGAGTATAAAAGTATAGAAGCAGTGGCGGTACAAGAATTTGGCTGGGGAGAGATGCAGTTGTGTATTTTGGCGCACACCACCCCCACCCCCACCCCACCCGATATAATAATCAGCAAGAAATAAGTACCCATTCTAACTTACTCCTTTACAGCATTTATCTGAATTTTCTTTTTCAAACCTCATTACTGTTAAATTTTTTTAATATTATATACAGGATATAAAAATTTAATTCAATATTCCTTTTCTTACTCTCTTCCCTCTCGTTATTCTCTCTCTGTTCTAGATTGATCTCTATAGCCTCCTGCATAATTGAAGTCTACATGTTTTTCCATTAATTTCTTTGTCAATATTGACATGTTTTGATTGCCATGGAATTTCAAATCAGTTTAAAATCTTTAGAATATTTAACCCCGTAAATTCAATGACACCATGCAATGAATATATATTAATGCTTGCAGTACACCACATGGATATGCAACATGCAATGAAAAACAACTGCTGCAAGAATTTTGACGTAATCAGGTTTATTGTAGATCAACTTGTCATTTGGATCACAATTCAGATTTATTACTGTATTTGATAATACATGACAGTTTGTAAATTATATGCAGTAAGCATATAGATTGCATAGGCTGGAAGATAAAAATAGTAAAATACATTGCAAATGTTTTAAAAATACATGCAAAAAATAACTTATTAAAAGTATATAAAATTTGTTAATCATTGAAATAAAATTGATAAAAATAACAATAACAAAATAACAGTTGTTTTTAATGCCATACATATCTGGGGCAGATGCAGACAGTGCGATATCTAACCCCCCACCCCCAAATTGTATTAAGAAAAATAACTGTTGTATTGAATTGTTAATATAATATTTTTATTTTTATCATTATGAACATAGTACCGGTAAGATTTCAAAGTATGAGGTCCATATTCTGAAAATGTTCTCACCTCAGCCTCAACCATTGTGGGGCTGAGGTGGTGCTGCCAAATCCTGCATCCACTCCAGCACATATATATGGAACTTATTTATATTTTTAAAACAATTAAAAAAAGATATGTTTGATGTCTACTTTGCAGGCCACCCCAACAATGATCAGATCATTGTTATCTCAGAGATAGAACCATGGACTATGGTACACATTAGTACTCTATAGGTAAAACCTTGTTTCCATATACCTGCAATAGCTTGAATTATTCAACAGGCATCTACAGTATCTCACATGTCATTTACAGTACCTCACATGATGGCCAAGTTAACCAATTTAACATTTTTATGCTATGAGAAGCAGGCCCAAATTTATTACCTTAACTGCTGGTGGCAGTTTGTGAGTCTTCGAATTTGCTATACTCTCAAATTTGCTACGTACTGTATTACACAAGAGATCATAATATGTAAATTAGCTAGTTTACACCTTGAGCACAATCTAAGAACAGATAATTATACTTGCACACTTTGAAGTGGGCACAGCCAAGATGGTAAACTGTGGAATGCCCCTTACACTGGTTTTTGAAACAGAAATATCTTGCATCATATTGCACAAACATCTAAATTGGAATGGCAAGCTTATATAAGACATTATAAGATCCAACATTTTGGTTTTCAATTGTAATTAATTGAGGAAAAACATGTCCCAATTGAAAAATCAAAGAGTGTTATACCACTTAGCCTCATAGCTCAGTTGGTAGAGTATCCAAATGGTAATCGGAAGGTCTTGGGTTCGAATCCTGATGGAGACATATTTTTCTCAAATATTTATCATCATCTTTAACCAGTGGATGTGTATCTCCATACACACAGTTGCTTTCATGTAATTACTTTTTGGGTCTTCTTTACCAATTTAAAATGATATAATGATGCATCTACTGTATGATTAACTTTAATACATTTATTCAACTTTTGTTTCCAGAGGGTTTCTCTAGCAGTAAAACTGACCATATTGGCTCTCCCAGAGCACATAAATATATAAATATATCTTGAAATCTTCCTACCAATCGACAAAACATTTGCAACAAATATAAATCTTTATAACTTTCCTAATTTAATCAAATTATATAAATAATAAATTTATATAAACTCAAATAAATTCGCCACATAGAAACATACTATTATCACTTGGCATGATAATGCCAAGTGATAGAGGGACTAAGAAATTACAGGCCTCAATAAATAATAATGAGGCAACTGTACCTGCTATCAAGTGAACTTACCTAGGCCTAGCAGAAACTAATTACAAGGTCTAAAGCCAAGCACACACTGCATCGACGACTGTCCACCAACAAATCCCACATCTGCTTTTTGCAGTGCTTGACTCAATGCCTGCTGATTATTGGTGGCAGTTTAGCAGTTCGTCATTTAAAACAATAACTGTGTGTACCTTGTTGCGGCATTTTCCATGGAATCTAGTTGCAGTGTATGCCTCGCTTTACACCAGAAAGGCAATTCAAAGCCTAGAACAAACCATGATCCACAAGACACTCCCTCAAGACATATTACTTGATACTAGAGCAGATACTGGCAGTATAGCATTGATCATCACTCAGCAGCCATCCATACATGGCCTAGCACAAACTATCCTGTATCCGGCTCAAGACATTTGAACATCACCAGAGCATCTCTTCAGAATCTGTGACATCACTGTCGGAATCTGGTTGTCTTGCCTGCTGTTCTCCTCCCTTCGTCTGAATATATGGTTGTTGGATACTCGACAGCAGCTTACAAACTATATCCACAATGCATTTGTGTTTTTCCTCTATATCTTCAGGCTACATGAAGACAACAATTTAAAAAACATGGAATTTTACAGGTCAAAATCAGATCAAATCAATTCAAATAAAACTGATTTCACTTGCAACATTGATAACACAATACAATATCAAATTATTACAGGACTGTCAATGTAATATATCATATATGATTGTGTATTAATGTCTTAACATGTTAAGAGACATATTATTTTATTTATATTTTAATATAGTATATCATAGTATACATCTTACCAATTGTGACAAATTTGTTTCAAGTGATTCACGTATTAAGCTCTGCACATGCTCAATGACCTCAAGCAGGATCTCCGCTACATCCTCAAACATGAAAAAACTAATTGATTTGGCGTGCTCATCGGTTATTGCAATCCTAAACCTCACAAGGTCGTATTCTTCACGATCCTCTTCAAAGCAACCCAGGCTCTCCCTCAAGTTTTCCTCTAAAAAAAGTGAACAAATTGTTGTAAAAATTATTAATAAATTGAGCCTAATAATATATCAAACCTATTATGTTACAGCTTGGAATATTTATCATCATTGCTATCATCATAAGAACCATTATTACCTTTACATGAAGTGTAAGCACCATTACCATTACCATTCTCATCACAATCAACCCCAACATTTTCACCATTTCAATCATTATTTTCATCATCATTTACGATGATGACAATTCTGATACGTTTACATTTACGTAGGTACATCCTGCAAAGGACCTAATGGTCCACAGGCGCATGGTAACAGGGGCTGTATACACCGGCGTAACCCCATATTCCTCTTGAAAGATGTACTGGGTTCTTTAAAGTGCACATGAGCCAATTGTGTACACTGGGCCTACGGTTTATAGTCCTTATCCGAGAATATTTGTTGTAGCATGACTAAAACAGCACACCATTTATGCTTACCAAGAGCAGAGGGCAATCTTTCTATCCAAGCCTCCTTTCCAGCAAGGCAGATCAACCCTAACTGATGTACCATGGAAGTTTCATGAATAAACGTTGCACTTGATTGTGTCTGCAAATGAAACAAAATACTGTATAAAATTACATGATGGTACCCATTATCATAATAAAAATATCTTGTGGATCACAAGAAAGTTTAGAGCAGTTGTAAATATTTGACCTACCAAATTGACCTGGAATCTTGGTAGGGAGAATACAAAGCTGCAGCCATTAGCTAGTTTGATATTTTTTCCATACCTTTGCAAAATATGTAAGCCATCTGGAGCTGTATGACTTTTCCTTTGAGTTGATTGATCTTCCTCGGAGTAAAACTTTTCCAACTTGCCTGAAAACATTTAAGTGAATAAAATTAAAAGAAAAGCCAACACAATAAAATTCATAGTAATGAAAACAGGATAATAAGGATATTGCAAGGATGAAGATGAAGCAAATGCTGATAATGACTACGACAATGATTATAAAAAACAATGTGATGACAATGATGACAATAAAGATACTGTGGCAGTGGAAATAATAATAAAAACATGTTAGACTTATACATAGTGTTTCATGCCAACAAGGCATCTAAGCACTTCACATTATTACCCCCCGGTTACTGGATCAAACAGATACTTAGCCCCTGGGGGAGAATTTAATGTTGCAGTTGTAATCAGCACATCTTGTGTTCGAACCTACCAGGTACCCACTTGTACTCCTGGGTGGAAACAGAAAAGTGCTTTGCAAAAGAACACAAGTGAAATGCACAGCGAGGGAATAAACCTCTGACCTCAATGTTGAGAAGCTGAACTACAAACACGGTGCCAAACTGATTATGATCAGTGTAAACTTTGTATACAACGATGAAGATACTCTTAAGATGAAGGTAACAATGACGATGATGAAAATTAAAATGAGAAAAAGATAATAATAATTGTGATAATGAATACAATATGTTTTTACATTTCATTAGGCCTACTCACCAATCTTTGAAGGATAATTTATTAGGTTTCAACTTCCCCCTGACCCTTAACCCTCTCCGAACCTGCAGAATATTTGGAACAAATGCACCACAAAGCACTGCCTGAAAAAAAAGGGAAAAAAATTCAAACTATTAGAATATATACAGAACACTTGGATGATGCATTTGAAGATGAGAAAGGGAAAATTGTTTTCTGCTACTCATGTCCAGCAATGAGTAGGCTGCTATGGTGTCTATTTAGACGTTTAAGCCGTCAGGGCCGTGTGCAAAATGGCCCATGTGCATGTTAAAGAATGCAGTACGCTCTTCGGAAGAAAAGTAGGGGATTGATTAGGACCCCACTGGAAATAAGTCTTCTTCAGACTTTTGTGGATTATCTTTGGTGTTCACACCTAATAAATCCAACCATCCAAGCTTACATTGCCTTTGCAATTCCATTCAGTTGACCTTTGGTAACTTGCCGGCAACTGTGAGCAACTAATGAGGCGCACGATTTGAGGTAACATGAGCGCTCTGATCGCCAGTTTTCCTCAGTTACTTTTAGTTGCCCATGTTTTACTTTTTGTTGATTCAAAGCAACTAACACGGTATTGAATGGTTTTGTGATTCTAGCACAAAAACGCTAACGTTGTATCAAATAATGGTTACATGGTAACTAGTTGTACATAATCTACTGTCAGAAGCAGCGTAAGTGCTATGGTCAATTTGCTTGTAATTACTTAGCTGCGTGATTGTGATTGAAAGTCAACATTTAAGTCAACTAGCTGTGGTCAGTTGGAATGAGTTGAGTTGAGTCGCAAAAAAGGCAACAAATCCAAACAAATATCAAATACAGGAGTCTACCGGAAATTGGAACGGCCTCTTGCACTCTCACCACGGCCTCCCACTCTTTCAGAAGGAAGCAAGAATCTCCCTGAAAATAAACCCGCTTCGCAAATACATGATATTTACCAGTTTTTACTACTTTATTTATCAATTGTCTCATGTACGTTAGTGCTAATGGATATCAGCATGCTCAGCAAAATGAAATTAGATGTGTAAAGAAAAGTCACTTAACCACAACTCCCGGGAGTGACTTCTTCCAACTTGGGACAGGAGCCCTGCGAATCATCCATTGTATTCAAGGTACGACATGACACTAAATGACGAAATGTTGAATACACACCTTTATTAACTCTACATTTAGCCCCTCTTGATTTGCACACCTCCGTTTTAGCCCTGCATCTCTAAGATTCTCAGAAAATTGCCTACGTAAACCTATACGATGTAAAAATCATGATAACAATTAGTTATCCAAAAACCAAAAAGTTCACCGTCAGATTAATCTCAGATAAGAAAGTATAATACATATTCCAAGCATTGAAATGCACGCCATCGTGTTGGGATTCAATATTTCAACATTAATTATGTCATCATCAGTATGTACTATACTTTCTTACATTTAGTTATCTTCTCAAAGTCAACATTTAAGTTTAAAAAGTTCAATCATAAAGAAAAATTTGTGAGGTATAGGTTTGGGTGTATATGTGGTTGTGTGTGCATATCTGTAGGGTACATGTATGTATGTGTGATATTTGCATGGGGTGTGGGTGGGTGGATGGATGTGTGTATGTATGTAACATGCAAAATGTTGACGGTTATGACAACTACAATACAGTATCTAAAACTTAACTCAAAATTTTTTTACAGAACAAGGTTTAGGCTGTAAATGAACAAAGCATTCTTGAGGAAAAGTTTTGTTTAACCTGGTGTTATATATGCATGTATAGAACAGTATTAAGAAATATTAATATATATATATATATATATATATATATATATAATAAATCAAGGTAGCCATTAACACTGTTAAATCATATATAAATCATCAAAGAAAGGTAAATGCAGTGTTCGAATAAAGGACTGAATAAATATATATATATGCACCTATTTGTTTCTAGCCGTACCTATTGTGTAATGGAGTGTATCTGGTGGTATTTGAATCTGTTCAACCATGAAGCCTCCGTGGTCTAGTGGTTATGACACTCGCCTTGACAGCGAGAGGTCGCAGGTTCGAGTCCCGCCAGAGGCA
>NW_022719050.1:1276388-1291797 GCF_011630105.1 Anneissia japonica
ATATATATACTATATATAATATATATATATACTGTAAATCACTCACCCTTAATAAAGTACAGGGCTCCCCTATCAAGGCAATTTTCATTTATAAATGTATTCATTGCCCATGACCCCTCAGTTGAACTTTGATCCCAGGCGTTGTAAATGTTCAACCTGCTGATGTGATCACTCTTGGATGATCCACCATACCACTGCTTTACCTAAATGAATATGAACACTCGTTGTTTAGAATACCCATGCCACCTAGAAAATTGAGACCCCTCTAATTCCAAGACCCCTCTAATTCGAGACCACTTATTCAAAGAACCAAATAACAATCCCCAGTCTGTTCACACAAAGTTAACACTCTAGTTAGAGGTCAAACCCCAAAGGCAACCCCAAGTTTCCAAAGGTGGCTTGAATTGGAGGGCGAACTGTAATTCCCTAACAACTGTAAAAAGTAATCATTAGGATTCAATTTTACCAAAGTTTATCAACATAAAATCGAAATATATCAAACTACTTAGAATTTGATGCATCCAGACTACTGTAATTTTCAAAGGAATCCGATAACACATAATAGAAAATTTCATAAAAACATTAGGAAAATTTAGTTTATGAACACACACACAATTGTCCAAAACAGATTTTTTTCAAATGCCATTAACATGAAAACTTACATTTGTAAACGTAAATAAATTTAGCTCGCTAACAATGTTTTGATGCTAGCTTGTCTTTTCCAGAATACAAATATATATAATATAGAACTACATGTATGTCGTAGAATGTTGAAATTCTATCGCTTTTAGTATGTTATCAAATCATTTTAATTGTTTAAATATTTATTGCCACATAAATTTAATCATTCAACTCATCTACTGTATTTAGAATTGTCTTATTAACACAAAAAACTTTTGGTTGTTGCTTTCTCTTGTTACTGACCGCCATAATTTTGTTTCGGTTATGAAGAGTTTCTCTGGTTGGTTCTCTTGCACTTAGTCCAGCAACAATTGTCATCACAGGGTTCATACATCTAGAACAACATAAAAACCGGCAAACACATCAGTAGCATTCATGACATACAATTTAACCTTCAGCTAATCCTGCAAATCGTATTGAAACAACTTTCTATTTGAGTGTTAGGCAAGTGTATGGAGGGTAATGATATAGAAAAGTTAATGCTAATTTTCAAAAGAAGGAGTAGCTCTTTCTTTGTTTTGTAATACAAAAATGATAACCTGTGGAAGAGTGGAGGGGTCTTTCTGTTGGTGAATTTGGCTGTACATCGGAGACTATCTTCTATTCTTTAACGAACAGTGTACTATACAATTGCACACTGGACCAATGAGCTTAATTAATGTCTCACTATTTTAAATTGCATTTTAGGCCTCCTCCATGTTGGAGTTGAACCAAGAACCACAGTCTGAGATGATCTCCACGGTTCAGCGCACACACAAAGTCATTTATTAGTTTAGCTAATGGCGTTAAAATGCTCTCTAGTTTTTAGAATGATTAGTAGTATCAACCTCTCAGTCACTAGTGTAAACAATACGGAGTTTTTGATTGCACGACGGTAGGAGGTAGAACATAATGACGTCACTAAAAGTCATCTGCGCATGCTAGAACGTAAAAGTCACCTCGTCGAGTACATTCTGGAATGCAAATATGCAGAGAACGTAGGACGCCAGGTAGGACGGTCACGCATGAGTGATTCCGTTTAGCGTCACGTTGTCGCACAAATCAAAAGCTCCCTGTT
Source organism: Anneissia japonica (assembly GCF_011630105.1). NCBI lineage: Eukaryota > Metazoa > Echinodermata > Crinoidea > Comatulida > Comatulidae > Anneissia > Anneissia japonica. Next base: position 1,278,127 of record NW_022719050.1, read on the forward strand.
TATGATACTGTATCCTACAATGCCGAGACTCGGATCAATGAGAGCACTATTCTCACCTGAAAATTGAGCTGTACACTAGTGCCTTCGCTAGACGAGGGTCTGTGCTAAGCTGTGAAACTTTCTTTCCTAAAGGAGTAAGGCATTCATTTTTGTCCAAAATATCCATCTCTGTTAAAACTTCGATTGATTTGTCAACTATAAAAAAACAATTATTCATTCTATTATACACATTACTATAAAAAGCACACTCTTTGGAAAAGCGTTAATAATTATGAACAGTTTCTTACCCGCTTCAATAGTCGGAGCCTGAAGTGCCTGCGATAGAAATTCCTCAGCATTGACAAGGGGGTTATGAACCTTGGCATGAACTATGACCTGTTCTAATGGCACGCGAAGAAGCTCAGGGACTTGGTACGCATCTAAAAGAGTCATTTGATATAATGAAATAATGAAAATCATAACCTCTTTAAAGGTTATCTAAAGTGTAAAAAACAAATTGAAAATTTAAAAATTATCAAGAGCTTAATAATAATACAACAATACTAATAATCACTGAAATACCTAGCTGTTGATATTCATCTTGAGTGAATAGATGATAACATTCACCAGGCTGACAGCGGCCAGCACGCCCCTTACGTTGTCGAACGTTAGCCTGTGAAATCCACTGTAGGTCTAGACAAGACACCTTAATAGGATTATTAACAAAGGTTAACATAACTGCATTTGGGATGTGTAGCATGGTAATCAAAGCTCACAGCAGCGACAAATGTATGTGTTTCAATGGCGCTTTTTTTTGTACGGTCAGGCTACCGTTTTTAGCTACAGAATCCTGACACCAATCATCTGTAAAATCACTAAAAGTGAGCATAAAGCAGTATAAAAGCAGTGCATGAAGGTTTTTTTGGAAATGCTAAAGTTAAGTGCGGTCCTCAGTGTTCAAAAATTAAAAATTCCCTTTGGCCCTCCAGCCCACTTTCATGCCCACCTGTGAAGTACATGATAATGATGATGAAAACCATAATGATGTTAATGATGGTGAAGACAATGATGTATATGATGATGAAAGAGGACAATGATGTAGATGATAATGAAGACAATGACGTAGATGATAATGAAGACAATGATGTAGATGATAATGATGATGATTAAGACAGCGATAATTAGATTGACAACTGGTCAGTGTTCCTTAGATACTCACCCCTAAATCTGAGTTGTAACCTTGCTCCTTATGATTACCAATGTTGATCACATAAACGACATCATTGATGGTAATAGACGTTTCAGCTATATTGGTGGCAAGCACAATTTTCCTTACACCCTCAGCTGGTCTAGATTGTTAAGAAAATTTGAAGGGAAAGCTTTTATAAAGAAGGGATACTTAAGGCTGATACATGATGATATCTAGTGTATGTATTATGTGGGAACAATGAACACTTCTGGAATGTCAATCAGAATAGGTCTACATGTGTTTGCGTACGTTTATGCTGTCATTTTGTCGCCCAAATCCATTATTTGGGAGCTTTCGATTGCACAACAACGGTAGGACGTAGAACATAATGGCTTCACTAAAGGTAATCTGCACATGCGAGAATGTTAAGTTCTCTTTGTCGCATGGATTTTAGGACGCAAATTGGCCAAATCTACATATGCAGAGAACGTAGGACATCCAGTAGGACGGCAACGCATGAGTTATTCCATTCTACCGTCGCATCGTTTAACAAATCAAAAACTCAAATCTAGCATTTAGATTGACTTAGAAACATATCTATACGCTATTTTAATATTTCAATTTTTTTTTATGTATAGTTTTAAGCCACTGATTTTTGTGTTACAGTTTTTAATACAACATCATAAGTAATAATATCAGTGAATTTAAATTATATTAAAATTAGGTTTGAAAAACTTCTGCCACAGCTTGGCAGTGGAGGATCTAGGAGTCTTGTAATGGGGGTGGGACTGACGGGAGGGGGCTGATGGGAGGATGCAAAGGCGAAGTTTGGTGCGCTCGATCATTAAGTGAGGGGTCGCTCTCTTAAAAAATGAAGTGAAAGAGGTGATTTATAACTACTTAGGTGTGTGGTTTTTTGCTTTAAACATCTTCAATGAGGCAGCGGAGGGAGGGGGGAACTGGTGGTGCACAAGCCTTTTTTCCTCCTAGATACGACACTGCAGCTTGGACATGCAGGACATTCAAAATGGTCTGTCTGTACTGACAGTTACAAGAATTTTACCAACCTCTTGAATATCTCCTGCTGTTCTGCAATGGAGAAGTTTGAATGTAATGGTAAAACCAGGCGATTTCTTCTATCCTGTTAAAAATAATAATATCGAATATGTGCCTCTCTTGATTAATTGTCTCTTCTCAAAAATGAGCTTTGGCTTTGCACAAAATTAAGAAATTATAAAATACAATTCTGGATTTATATAGCGCCTCACGTTGACACAACTTTGAGGCGCTGAACAATAACAGAGAGGAAAAACCAAAACAAATCTGCAATAAGCCTAGGCCTTATACTCTAATTTGAATAATGATTGCAGAACATACAGTGTTTGTATGTGTGCCTGAATGCATGTATGTATATATATACTGGTGGTAGTGTTTCTCTATACAAGTTTAATATCAAGTAACTTCATCAAAATGTAATATTGGTCAGTGAATAAAAACTTGCTAAGACAAACCTGGTAGTGATTGTCTGTCAGTCTGTCTCTTATACACATCTAGATGTGTATAAGAGACAGACCACGTCTTCTCGAGTAATAACTTAAAATGGATGTCTAGTGTACACATCTGGCTTACACGCGCTTTAAAGAACCCACTGCATGTTTCGGAAAAGTATGGGGTTATCTCAAGGCTATGGTTCCTTTCAGTCCCTGTCGTCGTGGAATGAGGTGACCATGTGTAGCTACTATATTTATAGGCAGTCACGGACAATGCCAATACACAATTCAGCATAATGACGCTACAAATTATGGGCTATTCTCCTAACTTTAAAGTATAAGAATTCCTAAATCTGCATGTTACGGTCCTAATCCAATTTATAAATAATAACATCCAATCACAATTAGGAATTGATTTAAGACTGGTGTAACAATAGCCACTGCCTCAAGTTAATACAACTGACCTGGATTTTCTGCTGTCAAATTTGGTCTGGTATCTTTGCTAAACTGAATGTAACTGTTACCTGGCCTCTTAGGTGGCACTCCTGTGCTCAACTGACATTTTAGTAATATAGCAGGTGATCTGCAAAAAAATGTTCACAATCACAATTTATATGTAAAGTATTCTGGCAAGCACAATTTTCCTTACACCCTCAGCTGGTCTAGATTGTTGAGAAAATTTGAAGGGAAAGCTTTTATAAAGAAGGGATACTTAAGGCTGATACAGGATGATATCTAGTGTATGTATTATGTGGGAACAATGAACATTTCTGGAATGTCAATCAGAATAAGTCTACATGTGTTTGCGTACGTTTACGCTGTCATTTTGTAGCACAAATCCATTATTTGGGAGCTTTCGATTGCACGACGACGGTAGGACGTAGAACATAATGGCGTCACTAAAGGTAATCTGCACATGCAAGAACGTTAAGTTCTCCTTGTCGCATGGATTCTAGGATGCGATTTGGCCAAATCTACATATGCAGAGAACGTAGGACATCCGGTAGGACGGCCACGCATGAGTGATTCCATTCTACTGTCGCATCGTTTAACAAATCAAAAGCTCAAATCTAGCATTTAGATTGACTTAGAAACATATCTATACGCTATTTTAATATTTCAATTTATTTTTATGTATAGTTTTAAGCCACTGATTATTGTTACAGTTTTTAATACAACATCATAAGTAATAATATCAGTGAATTTAAATTATATTAAAATTAGGTTTGAAAAACTTCTGCCACAGCTTGGCAGTGGAGGATCTAGGAGTCTTGTAATGGGGGTGGACTGACGGGAGGGGGCTGATGGGAGGGGGCTGATGGGAGGATGCAAAGGCGAAGTTTGGTGCGCTCGATCATTAAGTGAGGGGTCGCTCTCTTGAAAAATGAAGTGAAAGAGGTGATTTATAATTACTTAGGTGTGTGGTTTTTTTTGCTTTGAACATCTTCAATGAGGTGGCGGGGGGAGGGGGAACTGGTGGTGCACAAGCCTTTTTTCCTCCTAGATACGACACTGCAGCTTGGACATGCAGGACATTCAAAATGGTCTGTCTGTACTGAAAGTTACAAGAATTTTACCAACCTCTTGAATATCTCCTGCTGTTCTGCAATGGAGAAGTTTGAATGTAATGGTAGAACCAGGCGATTTCTTCTATCCTGTTAAAAATAATATTATCAAATATGTGCCTCTCTTGATTAATTGTCTCTTCTCAAAAATGAGCTTTGGCTTTGCACAAAATTAAGAAATTATAAAATATAATTCTGGATTTATATAGCGCCTCACGTTGACACAATTTTCAGGCGCTGAACAACAACAGAGAGGAAAAACCAAAACAAATGTGCAATAAGCCTAGGCCTTATACTCTAATTTGAATAATTATTGCAGAACATACAGTGTTTGTATGTGTGCCTGAATGCATGTATGTATATATATACTGGTGGTAGTGTTTCTCTATACAAGTTTAATATCAAGTAACTTCATCAAAATGTAATATTGGTCAGTGAATAAAAACTTGCTAAGACAAACCTGGTAGTGATTGTCTGTCAGTTGATCAAAAACATTTTTTATTTCTTGCCAGCCAGGAAGAAAGCACAAGATAGCACCCTAGAATACAAATAAAGGATGAATAATATGATTAAAAATACAGTAACTATTACTTCAATGATTTTTAAACATTGCTAATGATGAAAGACAACAAATGTGATGATCATGATGAGTGATCATGATGACGGTGAACTTGATAAATGAAAGACAAATAAGATGATTACAATGATGATGGTGACTATGTTTTACTAGAGCAATACATTTAGGTATTGTAGGTAGATATTATCTGTTTCACAGTGAAGGTAGGAAAACAATAGAGAAATGAGTATACACACATTCAAACCACAGGTAATGATTAAAAGCGATAGAAGAGCCTACCATTAAAAGACATGTCGTTCTCACACATCTTGCAGAGTCTCACGCATTTAACTTCGACCTCACACCCTCATGTGAGCCCTATATATTCTCACGCATTCCAGAATTCCTTCAAATTATATTTTATAATGTGGTATTTTCTCAAAACAAGCATACAACATGTAAAAACACGACTATCGGCGCTAGTGATCCCGTAGCGATCGTCACAGTGTTCGACACCCCCTTAGCAGAAACTGAAGAAAACTAAATGGGATATCAAAGTGGCACTTTGTATCAATGTTTCACTGTAAAAAGTTATGTTATATGACTGTATTTTCCTTAAGGTTTGTGACCTCACACATAATTTTCAAAAAATGCCCAATCTCAAGAAAATCCAGAAGAAATCTCAAGCAAGCCAGTGTGAGACCCTTGACAGGTCTGCATTGGTGGATACGGGAGCTATAGAAGATTCTATTACTTTAATTAAACAGCAGATGTAGTTGCAGTTGCAGTAGTCAATGGTGCATCAAATAGTCTTGAAAGAAAGGGGGGGCTATTGGGGCGTGAAGGGGAAGTGGAGGAGCTCGATGACTAAGTGAGATGGTGCAAAAGAAGTGATATGAGGTGATTTTTAACAACTTGAGCATGATTTTTTTGCTTCGAACATCTTCAATAGAGGGATCAGCTCAGGGGACGGGGTTCTTATGTGGGGGGACGGGGTTCTTTTGTGGGGGGACATGCTGTGGCTGCAGAAGCAGTAGTGCTATGAAATATATACCTATGTAGCTGACTTACTTCTTGCTTAGTGTCATCAAGATGATTGATAAGATTGGTTACAAAGTCAAAATCTGTAAATGGGTAACGTATCTTGTTGTCATCATTACCGTTGATGGTTCTTTGCAGACTACGACCAATCATTTGCTGTATCTCTGGTAGGAAGAACTCGGTCACTGGGTAGGTGAATCCAGGCACAGATATGATTGGACAACTAATTTTATGAAGATACATAAAAAATTAAATTAATCAATGGTCAATGATTGTTATAATTCTTGATCTCTAACATGATATACAATACAACAGAGTAAATACAGGTCTCCCTCCAATTAAAGACCCCTTGGGCCTCTAATTAAAGACCACCTCCAATTAAAGACCACTTTTCTGTGTGGTCCCAAATGAACAAATTTCTTTTATCTGTATTATTATAATTAGAGACCAAAGCTGCTGAAGACCGTGGAAATCACCAGCCCCCAAAAATGGTCTTTGAATTGGAGGGAGACCTGTAATAATTAACCAAGATGAATAAGAGAAAAACAGAACAGAAGGAAGCAAATCAACTCAAGTGTTTTTCATCAATTTAAATATTTTATTGAGCATCTTAATTTCTTCTTTTAGAGACAATAAAATATATTCTGATATAACATTTAACAAAACTTCTAAAATACTACAAAATCAGTATAAAATCAATATATTTTTACTTACTTTTGGAAATAGTCACTAAACATCTTTGAATTAATTGAAGCACTCATTAATATTACATGAATATTTGGATTTTCTTTGATCAAATTCTTGACAAGGATTAAAAGAAAATCAGTGTCGACATCTCTTTCATGCACCTCATCAATGATCACATGACTTATGCCTAGAAAATAAATAAATGAATACGCATATTCACATGATGATAGTACCTTTGGTATGCAAAAACACCTCCACTGATGATAATTAATGATATTTAAAGGTTTATACTGGCCTCATAGCTCAGCTTGTAGAGTAGCCAAAAGGCCTTTTTAAAGGCTTTGGTTCAATTCATAATGGGGACATGTTTTTCTCAAATATTTATGATGATGATGCTAGTGATGATGAGGATGATGATGATAATTAAATTGAAGGTGATTTTCTTTAGATTGATCAAGATTCACATTGTAAACACATCCTCATAATCCAAGCAAAAACTCCAATGATTTCTAACACTTTCTCGCCCCTGGGCACACTGTCTCTGGTTATAGTCCATCAATTACATACCTGTTAAACTTGAATTTGTTTGTAGTTTCTTGAGCAGTATACCAGTGGTACAAAACAGAATGGAGCCGTTGCTATCTGGAAGTCTACTGTTCAACCTCACTTGATATCCAATTGATTTTCCCACATTTTCTTGCCTTTCATTTGCAACACGCTGAGCCACAGAAATAGCACTAATTCTACGAGGCTAGTAATTGATTAAAAAAATTATAATTCAGTAAACATTATGAAACATAACTGTTGATAATCAAAGCTTCTTTTAACAGACAAGTAGCGGAAAACAATGGGTTAATGATACAATAACATCTATGATAATGTTGATTTATGTAACTACCTGTGTAACAATAATATTGCACTCTGATCCTTTCTCATTTCTAATGAAATCTTCTAAAATAAATTGCGGAACTTGTGTCGTTTTTCCACACCCAGTTTCACCAGACAACACCACCACTTGATTGTTTCGAATTTTTGAGATTACTTCTTCTCTTAAAGTTAAAAAAACAACAACATAAAAGCACTATTAGTACAGAAAAATGGTCAGGGGCAACTTAATCAAATGAATAATAACTCTTTCAAGTCAGTTGCCCCTCAAATGCAACATATTGAGAATGCTAGTGTTTCCTTCTTCAGAGTGCATAGTTTTTGGCATTTCCTGTACTTTAATAAAAAAAAAAAAAAGCAAATGAGACTTTTCAGCAGAGGGTTAATTTAGTTAATCGTCTCCGCAATTTCAATTTGAAACCCTAGTTCCATCAATGGCTGATGATAGAAAAGAAAATCATTAAGGGAAACTTCCTTACCTCATATTTGCGATTGGAAGTGACGCAGCTTCTTTTCTGAGAATTGACTGGGAATTTTCTAAAACATTCAGCTGATCTAATAGTTTGTGATTTTTTACAGCTATATTTTGGTCCGAGAGGTGAACTAGCGGTTGTCCAGTAATAGCATCAATTACCGGAGACTTTGATTCTTCAGAAAATGAATCTAGAAACCCTCCAGCAACTAGGTCTTGTTGACCTGGATTGCTATTAAAATGCTAAGAAGAAAGAATACTCATTAAAATTTGAAAAGATGTGGGTGGTAATGGAACATGAAAAAAAAAGGGTCAAAAAGATGACTATAACACTAGCGATGGTAGAGAAAATATGGTCAAGAAAACTGCTGGATGTAGAGTGGTAATAAATCCATCAGTGCTGGTAGCCATGGTCAGTTGCTGTGATCACTGTTCGTCTGCATTAGGACGTGCATGATTTCTTAGCAGTACGTGCACTGACACTTTTCATACAGTTCTTCGCGATACTTGACGATACAAAGAGGATGAGTAAATTGATTGGGGTTAATGAAGTTTATTAGGGGTTATTAAGTAGGCCTAACCTCCTAACGAAATATTCCTTTACATTGTAACTGTAGTAAAATCACTAGGCACTATATCGATTAGTGATCAGTCGCAATAGGAAAATTCAGTCCAAATGAAAGTGATGATGTCACCACTGATTTATAAAGCAGTTCATTGTAATTTTGTACTGAAACTCATTGGCTGACTTTTTTTTCCACGGTGTATTGCTGATCAGAAATTATTTATATATTTATTTAGATTAATAGTAGCTTGTGTGGCAGAAAAGAACGATAGGAATGGCAATAATGATGATCATAATCATGAGGATGATTTTTATTATTAGGAAAAGCTGATAAGCTGACTTCAACCTACCTTCAGATTGTCAAGTCCTTGAAGAACTTCATTTTTGAGTTTTGGTGTCAAAGATATCCAAGACGGTTGAAGATCCGCCTTAAAAAATGACTTAATGTCATCTTTGTTATAAAGTAACAACTTTCCTGGAATACGAGGTCGGTTGTGCTTGTCAAGGTAACCCAAGTTCTATCAAAGACAATGAGAAGATGGTGAGTTACGAATTTCCATCAAATAGTATACAAAACATGCTGAAACATATGAAGAGATTGAAGAATGTAAATTATTTCTACAGATGCTTCGTTCTTTTAAAATTATGTTTTTTAAAGAGTCGCTGACAATGAAAACAGGGGGAAGCAGCTGATGGATGGATACAAAAGTATCAATTAGGAAAACAACAATACAGTAATGCTTTACAGTGTGAGATCTGCAGAAACACTAATTTCCACCTAATTGAGCTTCTCATGTACAATGGAACTATCATTATACAATGAAGTATACACTTAAGTGTTCAGCTGCAAATTAAAATTATACTGTGTGAATTATGAATCCAACTTGATATATTATTTTACAACAGAATCAAAGGATCCTGGATCTAATATTTTACAAATGAATAAATTGAATCTTGAATAAATATAAGTAGAAACATTATTATGATATACTGAATGACATTACAAACACAATAGAGGGATTTGGATATGATTGTTTACAGGTGGTCACATGACCTAACTTGGGTATACATGAAAAACATTACAGTGCGATAGCATAGGAAAAGATAATATGATTGTTCAAAATAGTGTTTCTTTACTTATCCTAGCGTTCTCCTTGGATTGTATGCTTTGAAATTTAAGTGATCCTCCATAAACCTTAGCTGGCCCTAACATCACAGTGTAGATCGCGGGTCGAAGACCATCATGCATACCTAACCATGCCGCAGATGTGCAGGGACCTAGGCCTAACATTTGTCGAAAAATCTCAATGTTTGCGGCCAGCATCCTTTACAGCATTAGCAAACCATTAAGGCAAAATTCTTAAGTTTCACTTCAAATCACTTTGGTATGGTTTACTGGGAATTATGATGATCTATTCAGCAATAAACAAGTGACAGCCGCTATACACCAACCTCCATGTAAAACACTGCTGTGTCAGTGGATTGTTTATATCCAACACCCAAGTCAGGTCACGTGACGCTCATCGCCAAATCCCTCTATTGAACTTTGATACCATAATAGCAGCATGTACTATGAAATACTGACCTTTGATATCACAATACTATACAGACTATAAAAAAATACGGACCTTCAATTTAGCACAAGCAAGTGCAGCTGCCATTCTCTCTGCTTCTACTTTCTTCCTAGCACTTGTGACAATTTCAAATTGCACCGGCCAATTAACAGTAAGTACACTTCGTTTTAGTTTACTCCCTGTAGTCTTATATTGCCATAGTGATTTGACTTTGGATGCACCATGCATCAAAACATTATTCAGGATTTCTTTAGGACGTTCAAATTCCTTCAATGCCTGCCGGGCATCCTTCAAAGAAAATGCTGTACATTGAAACAAAGATTAGATTTATTTAGACTAGACCAAAAAGTGTACACAGTACAATATACAAAACAAGAAATGAATGACAATGAAATGAAAACAAATAATAAATAATAATAGATGGATTTATATAGCGCAAATAAACTAGGGGACTAGTTATTGCAGACAGACACAGTTTGCCCTAGACAAAAAAACAAATGGTTTAAAGCAATTCAAGAGTTTGTGTAAGCGAGAGCCACTTTGGCTTCACTAACATTTCGCTCCATGGCAGGTCTTCAAAGCTCAAAATTGGCCATCACGCACATCATAAAAATATAAGAAACACAAATATATTGAAATGGAAAAAGAACCAAATATTAACACATGTGACATGTCATTACTTGGTTTTATTAAAGGTTTCACTGGCCGATCTAAACTTTCACTTACTATGTATAATAGCTGTCTCTTATACACATCTAGATGTGAATAAGAGACAGAAAATACACCCGAATAAAATGTCTATTGTAAACCATAGCTCAACCAGGGTCAGAAAATTGTGCAGAGTCAGTAACTTACATCCTCCTTCTTCGCTGTTGTTGTTGAATGTTGTGGTGGGGCTTGCAACACCGGACCCAAATTTAGAACGAAGCTTTGGCTCAATAGTACTTGAATTCCCATTTCTATTGTTACTGTGAATACGACATGATGACAAAAAACTAAAGTCAGTTAAATTTAGTCCGAAACGCGACCTTTCGTGAAATTTACGAAAATATTGTGATCCATACTTCCATGCAATGTGCGCAGACATCTTGGATTAGCCTTCTGGAACCAAAATAATTGGTTTTTATGAAATTTTAAAATTGAAAAATAAATTTACAAAAATATACTTTTACGATTAAAAACAAATTAGTCTACTTAAAAATATATTTTAAAATTTTAAGTTAATAATATTTTTATTTTAGTTATTTTTATAAAATAATAGTATTTGAAATCTTGAGTTGACAAGCGGGCTGACGACGCATACGGTACCGTTGAGCTGCAGAGTGTGTATGTTTATTGGAATGAGTGTTTGATTCATGCATTTTTTAATCTGAAGCAGGTAGCACCAAAAGCATTTTTTTAGTTGAATTTCTTTCTATTTATCAATTGCACCTTAAAGGTTCATAGATGTAATTTCTTTCCTGTTGTTGTTCCAGTTGTTTTCATAAAATGTATCCTACTTCCGCCCCTTCTTCCTACTCGCTCTGTATTTTACTTACCGTGTGTAGGCCGAGGCCTAGACCACTTTGAAACTTTATTAATTTAGGTGCTGGAAGGTGCTACTAAAAGGGCACACATTATTAGATTATCACCCTTTAAAAAAAAAAAAGTGATGAGGGTGGCAGTTTTTTTCCCCCATTAGAACAATAGAATATTGCCTTTTTTTATCGATGAGGGAGGGACTGTTTTTATTTGGCAAGAATATTGTAAATATTGTATGAAAACTAGTTTAATTTTATTGTTTTTTAAAGAGAACGTATTTCCTGTCACAAAATTGCATTGTATTTTTTATGCTGTCAAAATAAATGATGCGGCAAAATTTTTTTTTTATTCCCCCCATCAATATTTTCCAAATTTTTGATGCGGGCGAGAGTGATAATCTAAAACTTTTTTCTATGCCCTAAGTACAGCAAGGTATTGTGTACGGTATCTGTAAACATGTTCACTTCAGTTTAAAAAGTAAACTGTAATAGGCATAGGCTAGTTGATGTTAACATATGCTGTGAATGCAGTGCGTACGTATGTGACACTGACAAGCCAATCCAATGAGCATGCATGAATTTATCACCCTCACGCGCATGTCTTTTATGGTACTGAGAAAAAAAAAATTTTTGTGCATGTCTTTTATGGTACTGGAAAAAAAAAATTTTTGAAAAACATTTTTTTTTATTTATTTTTTTCATTTATTTTATTAAATAGTTAGATATTGTTTGCATTATCTAAACCATGTTTTACTTTGAATATCAATGCACCAGCACAACCCAAGTGTATTTGGCTTTAGCAAAATAGAAAATTAAAAAAAACCTTCCCTCCCTCATTACTTTTCCTGCCCAGATAGGGTGATAAACTAATAATATTTTTTATGGGGCCTAATAAATAGGGCACAGAAAAAATTATTAGATTATCACTATCAATTTTTGTTTTTAGATGCCCAAAAATAACATCAGAGGTGTTTTGGGCAATCAGTTTTTTCTTTTTCTTTCTTTTTTTCCCCTTCTTTTTATACCAAAAGCAGGCCTGGGCTGGCCAGCCCCCATCCCCACTAAATTCTAAGGGTTGGAATGTCTAAAAAGGGTAAATAATAATTTACCTTGAAAGGTTAAAGAAATAATAGCATAAATATATCATTATTTTGTACTATCTTCACAGCTGTTGAGGACGAAAACACTACAGAATCATGGCATGTCAATCAGATTACACATGCAAAATTGGACCATCTATATTGAACTCTGACCTGTCAATTCTTGCCAGCGAGTGTCAGAGAATGCTCGACAGTGGTGCTGACTTTTTACACTTGGACGTTATGGATGGGTAAGCATATTATTGTTAGAGATCCAGTGGTGGATCCAGGAATTTGAAATAGAGGTGGCCCAGAAAGGGAATTCAACAGATGGGGGTCCAAACCACTACCCTACTACAGTTTGTGGCTCTGGCATTTCGAGATGGCTGGAAACGGTTCTCTCAGTCTTAAATATGATCCACTTCCATTTACCACTGTACTGTGAGTTTTAATATTTTATTGTTATAAAAATTATCACTTTTATTATTATTATTATACTTAGTACTTTTTATTATTGTTATTTTTAATTAATTTATTTATTTTGTATATTTTTAGTAATTGTTATTATTAAGGTACTACACTACTGTTATTACTATTATTATAATTATTATTATTATTTTATGTTTTTTGAAAATTGTTTTTTTTAAATTATTATTGTTGTTGTTCATTATACTGTACTTCTACATAGATATGGAAGTATCAGTTTTAACAGTCCAGCAGGTGCAAATAGACATTTCATTTTAATAACCAACAATAAACATTGTATGATAGTCATTTTTAATTCCATTTTCAGTCACTTTGTTCCTAATCTTACATTTGGTCACCCTGTAGTGAAGTGCCTACGCAAGAAGATAACATCTGCATTTTTCGGTGAGTTATCTCTATTTAATCTGTGAAGTTTCTGAAAGTTAGAGTAGTGTATCCGTGGGTATATATTTTAATATGCTAAAAGCTCTAACATTTAGCATACAGTAGTGATGGGCTCTTAATTAGTATCGGTGGCAGATCTAGGAATTCAAAATAGAAGGGGGCCCAGGGAGAGCTTTCAAAGATGGAGGGTCTAGACCAC
>NW_022719050.1:1291921-1373344 GCF_011630105.1 Anneissia japonica
GAGTATACTACCATTTTTTTAACAGTGAGTGGTTTTGTTTAATGGACAAATCATAGACAGAATATTGATTGAAAATTATATAATTATTTAAATAATTGCATAGGGAATAAATATTAATTATAATATTATTATTACCTATGAATTTATACAGCCTTATTTTTAATCTACCGAGATGCAGTGTTAATGTTAAAAATCATTAAATTTCATATCCAGGGTTTTTTTTATTATTTTCATTTTGTTTTAAGATATGCACATGATGGTGGCTAATCCAGAGCGTGTAAGTATGCAACATGGACTGAATATTCTACATGTTTTAGACTCAGCTCTGTCCACATTATAAAATTATCTTTGATAAAAAAAAAACTGTTTTATGCCCATATATAGTCACGATGTGTCTATATATGGCCATGATGTGATGTCATCATGGCCATATTTAGGCATGTCAAATATAATTTGTAGTCTGAACAGGGCTTTACTAATGTAGAAAGTCTGTTACGTAACTATCTCTGCATTCATTCTTACTGCTGCTTCTTTTCGTGTGAAGACACCTAGCGATAGCACTTACTGATTTGTTTCTCCTAGGCTTTGAAATGACCAAGTCTACTATATCCATTTGTGGATATAGTAGAAAAGCCAAACCAGTTACTCACAAATCCTGTTTCAGAGATATTGGCCAAAACATGCTGGAATGTCAAATTTGTGGAAATCTATTTTATTACACTAAACTAACCTATACACCATACTATGCTGTTATTTCCCATTTTCAATGTTAAATCAACAATTTTTAACGATTTTGTGATGGTTTCTGCCTGAGAAATGCCCAAAATCATAAACTTTGAAGGCTGATTTCTCAAATATTGTTCTTTAAACAGCTGTATGTTTAAACACTTGTAACTTTTTAAGGAAATGTTGGATTTAAGTGATTTTTTTACCATTTTATAGCTCTCATGTTACTGTTGAACACTGTATTATTAACTAAAAATCAATTTTAGCGATGAGTGACTGGTGTGGCTTTTATTTGCCACATTTGCAAATCTATATTTGTTTTAAAAAGTTTTCAAAACTCACTTTTCAGCTATTTTTAAATGTCTTTCTTCTATCCATTGCTTCTTTCATTTCTGGTTGTCTGTTCCAGATTTCATTTCCTTTACATGCATGTTTTTTTCTGTTCTCTCTTTCTGAGTACTTTTGTGTTTGGTACGTATAGACAAATAAGTAATATGACTAATATGTCAAAGTCTGGATTGATTTGGATAATATTATCTCAGATTTCATGATTTTTTTTCCCTATTTGACGATCTAGTGGATCCAAAATATGGCAGATGCAGGTGCCAATCAGTACACATTTCATATCGAAGCCACAGAGGATCCAGGGCAGTGCATACGTAAAGTACGAGAAGCTGGAATGAAGGTGAGTAATGCAACTACTTATTCTGGCAAAATGCAAGTAGCAAATTCAAATGCAAGAGAATTCTGGCTTGGAAAAAATATATATCAAGTGTCCAAAGATTCAAATGATAAGCACAATACTTAAAAATATGTGACCATTAGTCAGTGGCCACTTAAGAAAATGGTCACTGCAACTCCAAGATAGTCGGCTGATAATTTACCTTAACATTGTAATATTAAAGAAAGTAATATAAAAGACAAGATTAGAGCTGAAGGTTATGGTGCCCCAGACTTAACTTTCAGCTCTAATATTATCGCTGGTTTGAACAGCCCACTCGCAATGGTTCGGTGGTGGAACAAGTCTTCTCGGATAAGGACTTTAAACCGTAGGCCCTGTGTACGCATTTGGCTCATGTGCATTTTAAAGAACCCAGTACATTCTTCGAGAAGAGTAGGGGGTTACCTCAGTGTACTGGTCCATTAAGTCCCCTGTTGTTAAATGAATATGCTATGTAGGACAGCGATTAAGTTCATTTATTGGCATATATTTGGCGCTCGTGCCTAAAGAAATTAAATTAAATGATATAAACTTTTATTGGAAATTCATATGTTGGAAATTCATGGTCCATTATAATACTCTTATAATGTAGTACATCAATATCAAACACCGACCACTATATGTAACATTCAGATCAATATAGATCATATTGTTAGATACAATCAGCATATACTTGCATCATTACATTCAGCATCTACAGTATATAACAATATAATCATATTCTTCATTGTCATTTTTACTTTCAACATCATTGTCTTTATTAACACTATCATCTGTTTGAATTCCATCATTGTTATACTGTACTTAATATCATTAAATCATTGCAATATTTATATATTTATATACTCCTGATGCCGATTTAGCCCTCAATTTTACCGGTAAAAATAAACAGCAAACCTGGTAAAAATTGGAGGTTGGTAGCCTAGGCCAGCCTCCTTACATTAAATAAACATTATTCCCATCTAGGCTTAAGCTGCGAGTGTACATGTTAATGTTGTTTTTTCAAGTAATTATACCCAACCCAAAAGGACAAACACCTCGCACTGTGCATTCTGCTGATTGTTATATAGACAAATTTACCAGTGAAAAGTTTTTTTTAATTGTGAGAAAATCGGGATAATCCTCAAGTTCGGTATCCAAATCGCTAAAAAATAAAGCTTGGGGATTGCGGTCATGACATTTTTGGCCCTGATTGAACTATGACGTTTTGGATTGAAATTCAAGAATTTTAACCACTAAGTTAAAAGCTCCACTCAAAATCAATTGTCATTGCAAGCTGTTACTGAGATATAACAAATTCATTTTCTTGTAGGTTTGAACTTAAAGCAATTGGTAGCTAGGCACATGTATTTTAGAGTAAATCCTGTAACGTTTAATAAACTTTAATGGATAGTTAATCTGTGTATTTAAAGATATATTGTCTTTGTTGAGGTAATAATATTTAATTTAATTCTTTAAATAGACCTCTAAAGCTGGTTATCAATTTAGGAATTTTCTTAGTAAAAAAGTAGAAACTGAATTGTTCTGATCTGTCTCTTAATTCCTGTCAGGAATATCAAATTTTATTTGACAAAAACATGTCACATGCCTAAATATGGTCATGATGACATCATATCATGACCTTATACAGGCACATCATGTCTATATATGGGCATGAAACAGTTTTTTGTCAAAGAAAATTTGAAAGTGTAAGCAGAGCTTTAGTGAATTGAGAAATTGTATCTTTTTAAATGAGCAATTGCATGTTTGAGGAGCTTATGTACCAGATATTACAAAACACAATACATTTTTAATTTCCTTAGGTAGGAATTGGCATCAAGCCAGGTACGTCAGTTGATGTGGTAATGCCGTACGTGGAGGATGTTGACATGGTGTTGGTGATGACGGTAGAACCTGGCTTTGGAGGGCAGAAGTTCATGGAAGATATGATGCCAAAGGTATTTTTGTGTATTGTTTTCAATGTAAAACATCCAATAGAAGCCCCATGGGCTTAAATTCGAGAAGAAGCCCATCTCGAAAGCCCCCTCTTCAGTTTGCAAAATTAATCTCGAAAAAAATCCCATCTTGAAAAGGAGCCCATGGTTTACTAATCAAGATAATATGGGCTTCATTCGTGCAGGTTACGAGATAGTACTTACATTCAGATTGACATTATCTTTGATGATTATGATAGAATGTCAGTATCAGTAGTATTTTATTGTATTAGCATTTTAAAAATATTAAACAGAATTTCGAATTCCATAGTTAAAAAAATCTTTTATAGTAGCAATTTCAAAATTTACAGCATTCATTTTAAAAAGAAACCCCCTCCCCCCCCCCACTTTTAAGTTTGCAAAATCTCAAAAAGAGGCCAATCTTGTAAAAAAGAAGTCCATCCAATGGTTCCCCCCCCCCCAAAAAAAAGAAGCCCAGAGCTTCCATTCAAGGTTTTAAAGCCCCATTCCCGGCAAAATTTCACTAAAAACGGATTTTTTTTTTTAGAAAAGATGCATATGCATTACTCCAATTATTATAAATCATAGAAAAATATTGGCATAAATTTTAGTTTTACATAAAATAATTTAAAAAATGAGAAATACAGACTATTTCTCATAGAATATTACCATTTTCTCGACGAATTCTTCGTTACTTCGTTAAATTCGGAGGTCGTAGATCGCATCCGCTGGCCAAATACTCTCACTTTTATGTATACTTTATATAGTCAATAAATCGCGTCCTCTCTAATGGGATTAGTTTTTGTACTTCGCATCTCGCACAATGCGGTCGTTCAAGTAGGCCTGAGATATGTTTGTTTAAGTGTCAAAATCTCGGTCAGAATCAGTTTTTCAACAAATTTGAAATAATTCCTATGAAATATTATATTTCACAAGTGTCAATACTAGCAACGGAAAATATCATGTCGACCGTTTTTATGTATGATAACAGAACCTAAATCGAGGTAAGGCTAGGCCTAGCCTAGCAGTGTTGGATAGACTAATGTTTTCGGCGCCTACTATATTTCTTCGCACGACATATTGCAAAATCAAACATGAAAAATTCATTCGCATTTATTTTTTGTATGGAACACAAAAAAATCAAATTTCAGTCTTATTTTGCATTTTTTTCATGCTTAGGAATGTCAAAATTTAGTTAAACTAGCAATTTAGTATTATATTTATAAATCTTTATAACATTATACAAAAATTAGATTTTTCTTAGGTCCATAGGTCCATCTGTGGATTGTTAAAAGTGCTATATAAATACCATATGTTCACATTCAACAGCAGTAAACCTACCAACTACAAAATGGTAATAATGTAAATATCAGATAGTGCTATTTTTGTGAATGAACCGTCTGTAATCTGTCTGTGGTGTTATCTTCACAGGTTAAAGCACTACGGGCCAAATTCAGGTCGCTAGATATAGAAGTTGATGGTGGACTTAGTCCAACTACTATTGACAAAGCTGCTGAGGTAAGTTACCATAACAAACAAATCAACTATACACTCCTACACTGTCTACCATCACCTTCGCTTAATATTAACAAAGAGTAGATTTTGTACATTCAAATCTAAAGTCATATATAGAACTTGTTTCATTTGCTGTTTCTTAGTATTAACACACTGCCCTTTGATATTCAGGTACGGATTAACTCTATGAAATAATGTGATTTGGAGTGGAGGGGGTTAAGATGCTTGTTTTCCAGTCCCATGGTCCTGGGTTCAATCCCTGTCACGGTAACATGATTTTTTCTCACGACCAAAACAACCCCACTCCCTAAGCCTCATAATGAGGTTTATAAAGTATCTTGTGTGTACGGATCTTGTGACAGGATTGCCTCTTTCAAGAGTGATTAAGTTGACTGTTTGCCATATCCTTGACCCTATGGTGCCTAAAGCGGAATTTAAAAAAAATAGTAACATGCAAACACAAAATATGTTACCCATATCTGCCAGCTGAGTGCTATTTTTTGCTGACCGGGCCACCAGTCTGTTTAATTAAAAATACAAAATGCCTATGTAGCTAACAAAGATATTGGCATAGTAGTGCCCTCGGTTATGTATTATAACACAAAATGGCAGTCATGTGCAAGGAGTCGGAAGAGAGTACCTGTATAAATAATCATCAGAGGTTTACCAACAAATTGCCTTTTAACACTGTTTAGGAGGATTTATTACTTTATATCTTTGGCAAATATTACAGCAGATAATAATTACTGTAACTGCATAAAGGCTCATTAGACATAATCAGTGAATGCAGTCACATGATTTTTACTGGTTGGTAGATCATAAACAAACACAGCGGGTGTTGCACAGATGGAAAGGTATGCATTCTGTGGAGTGCTATAATGGTTAGAATGCAAGTTGACTATTAAACTAAATTACTTGGAAGTGTCTTCAATTTCCCAGCATTGTCAGAATTGTGTTGCTAATGCTCCATCAGACACTGGCACCAAATATTAAGGATTTTTTTTCCAGGAGAGCATATCTGCAGCGGACATAGGCACTATGAAAAACTGCAATCAACCCAACTACGAGTGCGACCAGTTTCTAAGACTTAAGTTATAGGATCACAAACATTATACATAAATTCCAGATCCTAAAATATCATAGACCATTTGAAGGAGTGAACAATACCTTTTCTTGCCAGTCTGGGGCAGATGCAGGGGGCGTGCAGATGTTGCGATCACACCCCCTAATAATTGTTGTATTGTTGATATATTATTTTTATCATTATGAACATAGTACCCATACGATTTTTTAAATATGAGAGTCCAATTTCCGGACACCTTGAGGTCCATATTCTCAAAGTTTTCCCACCTCAGCCCCAACTATGGTCAGGCTGAGGTGGTATGGACTCCCATGCACCCCCTACCACCAAATCCTGCATCCACCCCAGCCAGTTTTATTGCACTTCCATTGGGTTAATGTTGTCATTGCGTTTCAAAATCGGAAAACTTTCTCTTCCTATACTGTTATTACTCAGCGCACTGCATTTGACCCCAAGACATACCGAATAACCTCAATTAGTGGAATAATTGAGGTTATTCCACTAATTCTTCTTAGCTCCTCACTAGGTTTTCTTTCCTTTAAGGTCACATCCAATGGATCATTGACATTTCATTTCTGTATAATCGTTGGGCATCCTCAACATTGATAGGCCAAGTTTCACTGCCATATGTCAAAGCACTGATTAAGAAAATTAAGTTTGTGATGTACTGTACTGTACGATTTAATTTTTTTAAGGAATCAAGGAGTGCATATTCAAGAGGGGCACTTATTCATATGGGGTGCTTATTCAAATATAGATGCTTATTGCGCGAGTATGGTATGCCCTTTCTAGTTTGAAGTCATGAGATTCTGTCTGTAAGGCAATTGTTTATAATATCTTGTTCATGAATAGAGGTTGAAAAATTTAAAATAACAAGGATTTTTTTTGTCCCATTTAGTATTCTGAAAATTTTTAGATTAGATTTCTAATATTTATATGTACTGTACTACAATATCCATCTAGCATACTTAACATGCATTGCTATAATTTTTTTATACCAAAGTAATATGGTCTCATTTTTTTGCATTCTTTTCAGACATTGTTTTTTTTTTTTCTTCACCAAATTTAAACCATTATGTTTTAAGATGTACCTTCATTGTGCCTTCTCTGCCATTCCCTAGGCTGGTGCAAATATGATAGTTTCTGGAAGTGCTGTTGTCGGCAGCGACGACCCTCGGCTTGTTATCAACAAGATGAGGAACTGCGTTCAAGATGTAATCCAACGATCACAGGTCGAGAGATAATAATGTGAAGAATACTTGACTTCACAATATTCATTATTGAAAAATGTAGCAGGATCTGGTGAGTGTACAGTATTACCGTAGATTGCTGATCAGTCATGTGACCCATTGTAGAATACGAGAATAATAAATGATGTAGTGAATGGTATAAATATATCTTGACAAAAGATCATGACAGTGGTTGTTAAATATGCAAGAAGCCTCAAATCATTAACTTAACTAATAGTGTTGATGAATTGTTGGATTCTGATTAAACTATATTGAATACTAAAAATTGTGTTAGAAAGCTTTCTCTCAAAGTGGCATTCACACAACTAAGGCCCTATTTATGGTAAAAGGTGTAATTCCACAAAATTTCAATTCCTGTTAACACACACACACAGTTAACACATAGGCCTATGTAGAAATTTTTACTGCTGGATTGTTTCATATTTGTTAGATATTTTTTATGCGAATTATGCTGGCCCATTAGCTTTATCCGTTGCCTCTGGGTGGGCAAGACGCTTAACTTTCAATTCCAGGGTGCTGGGTTTATTTGTTGTGACAATATTATTGTTCCTCATGACTAAATCTGAAAACAAACTGCACTCCCTAAAGCTGCAATAAGTGACTGAACAGGATAATTACTACAGTATTAAGATTTTAAGTGTAAATAGGATGCTTCTCTCAGAGCAAGGACGGCTCTTAAATGTTCATTGTTCTGTATATTCCACACGTACAGTACAATCTAAAGTGTCAGAAGGCATTTTTGGCAAAAATTTTTGAGAATGAGCTGTATCACAGTCAATTACAGGGGAAGTTTACCCCTCCTAGGTTTGCTGCTGCCATCTTTTATTTTTTAACAAAAATAGTACAAAATATAGTAGCATACATATATTGCCAACAGATGCAATGATTATGTTTAAATAACATAGAACAAACGTTGCTCCGAATAAAGAAAGGCCATGATACATATATTAAATTTACAATATTTCTTTAGAGCATACTCAACACACATAATTGTATTAGGCCTACTATCTGGGCCTATATGAAATCTGTGCCCCCTTGTTTCAAACAATTTTGGATCTGCCCCTGCAAAAGGCATAGAAGGATGTATGTTGGATCAACACAAAATTTGTGATGTAAACATCATTATGGAGTTTTAAATTTCTTTGCTTTCACTCAGCAAAACCAACATATATGTAGTATGAATGTATGAACAAAACTAACAAGGTCATATGCATAAAGAAATATGGAATACAGTACAACAGTGGTTCGCAAACTGTCTATTTTCAAATAAATATGAGGGTTGGAGATTATTTTTATTTTAATTTTTTATCATGCCAAAATGTGCTGTAGCAAATACAAAACATTCTAAGTATTAATTAAACATTTTACTTCAGTTGTGTTCACCATTTTTTAATGACCAATTTCCCACCATGGTTGGGGCTGAGGTGCGAAAATTTTGAAAATATAGACCTCTAGGTGCCCAGAAATTGCACTCTTGTATCTTAAAAATCTTACTGATAATTCATATCAACAATACAACAAATATTTTTCTTAATACAATTTAAGGAAGTGTGCAGTCCATAGGCTTAGCCAGCGAGCCGTCGGGCTATCTTTTGGACGGCCTAAAATTATTTAGGACAGCCACTTTTAAGGAGATGGCTTGGCCTAATCAGCTCAGCCTAGCCTAATTGGGCCTGGTCTACCTTTAGCAAATTCTTTATATTCTTCAAATCTATCGAATGTTACATTAAACTAAAGCTAAATCGTAATTACGTTTGCTAAAAACAACATTTGTTGTTTTCGTACCCAATATTCGGTAGGGATTCTCATGGGTTAGCCACAAGTGGGCGTGGCCCACCCATCGGCTCAGTGCCACGCCCACTGGCTTCCATTTTGGACAGCCTATATCGTTTTTCTGGCTAAACCCCTCCCCACTTGCATCCACCCCAGTATTTTGAGTACCTTTTTTTTTAACATCCCGAATATGGATCTGTGAATTGCATGGACGTTTGTTTGGGTCATAAGCCAAAAAGTTTGAGAACCAGTGAAATAGTATTCAGTACTACATTTAAAATACTCAATTATAGAAACCACCATTTGATATGTAAAATATTCATGTTTATTCAAAGCAAAATAATTACATATGAAAATGATAAAACTGTTAAATTTACAAACAGCACTTGACTACATGTTATTACAATGATGCTTCATTATATTCCAACAACAGCTATCAATCAATCTTAATTTTTATGTGTTACAAAATATACAGTATTTAATAATCTTCACAGATTCTACCTTTGCCTTGACTCAACTGGTTTTTGTCCTTAGATCTGTGCAAATATTACTCATATATTTTGACATGTTCAGGTTTACTGTAGTATGAATATAAGAATAAATATTTTCATACCAAATGTTATAGTGTAAATAGTCTTTTCTCTCTCCAAGTTTATTGACATAAGATGCCATGAATATTGATCTTATTGGGTGGACAACCAATGTGACTACAACCAGCTGATGAAATGCAGCTCTTAAAACATATTGTTCACAATTATTCCAGCTTGCAACAACTTGAGTGTAATGTCTTCGGATATCTAAATGGAAAAGTATTCAAAATTTCATTTTAAATCATTTTATCGATAATTGGGTTAAAAAAAGTGATCTGTTAGCCAAGAACAATAACTATCATTGGCTACCATCACTCACCCTATGAATTTTGGTTGGTAAAATGCAAACCACATAGATAAATATTAAACATTATTAAAGCTTGAATATTGGCTTTATTTTCATGCATAATTATTGAATCCCAATGAGAAAGTATAAGTTGCAAAAATACATTCTGAAACAGCAACCATTCCCCATGCATATAAAATCCTCTATCTTCCCCCTAATGAAAATATACTGTTTAACGTTTTACAGTATTTTATGACATGAACGTTTCACACTCTTGCCTATAAGGGATTTTTAGTACCAATAATGTTCGGATGGTTCATAGAGACTCATTAAAAATAATCATTAAATTTGCTGTAGAATTTGAGATAAATTAGGTCTTGTTAAAGTTATTTAGCTTCCCCTTCTGACCATCAAATTTGGGCCTAGGTTTTTTAGCATATTGATGCTTACTGACAATATATAAGATACAAGAAAATTTAGTGCATTTGAAAATACCATAATATATTTTACAAAATAAACTAGAAAAAAATACAATGAATAAATGATGATAAAAATAGGAATGAACCTAAAAGAATAACTGTTATTGATCCTAACCAGGTTAGAAAAAATGTAATTCTGCTTGAGAACAACATTCGAATGTGTTGAGAATGATGTTGCTTCCACTAGTCAGATGAGGCTCTGGAGGGGGCATTTATTCAAATAAATATGGTTTCCTATTGATTTTTTTTTATAGATTTTAATCAAAATCTATTATTTAATATACTTAATAGTATGTATCATGATCATAAAACTGAAATATTTTCAAATATAAAGGCCTAGACATGCCAAAAAATACCATTTTAATGAATAAAAATGATCTAATTCATTTAAGAATCATAAGAAGTATTATTACATTATCTGTACCATCATTTCCTGGAAAAATGAGTGGTTGTGATTGGCCCTCTTAAATGGCAAGATAGAAATGCAAATTAGCCTACCTTTGAACAGCCTGTTATACGTAGTGATTTCAATGACCCACATTGTTTAAGGTGAAGCAAATGCAACATGCTCTCATTCGTTAATGTGAAACAATAGCTGACATCCAACTCCTCAAGTGATTTTGAATGTTGCGCAAGCTCCTTGATACCAATGCCTGTAACACTATAGATACTGCTCAGGTAGAGTTCCTTAAGATGTTTGCAGTGTCGTGCTATTTCAACAATAGCTACATCTGTTACCTGGAGGAAAAATGTAATTCTTAACATATCCATAAGGTGATAATAAATATGTGAGAATAACATACAGTATGTTCTCATCTGGATTCGAACCTAAGACCTTCCCATTACAGTTTGGGTTCAAATCCTGATCTCAATAAGGCGAAAATTTTTATACCTTGATTAGCAAACCAAATGACCTCCAATAATGGTTGAACCAATCGACCGCCAATAATGGTGAATTTTAATAAAAATAAAATTTCATTTTTTGCCAGTAGCGCACCCTCTACTGCAAAAATATTTATTTCATAAAACAATTAAATTTTATATTTATATTTATTTTTATTATGCCCTCCATTCCCCCTAAAATTTCTTCCTTAATTCTATAAATTTAAACTCTTAAAAGCATTTATGAATCTCATTACTACACTGTTTAATTTTAATATCAAGAAAATTTTATTTTATTTTTGCTAAATGAGAATCAAAAGTTTATTTTAATTTTCTGGCACCCTCTTCTGACAATCTTTAAAAAAATAAGTTTGCAAAACAAGGTATAACAAAAATGTCGCTTTAATTACCACCAGTTGAGATGTATGTAACACCATACTAAAGTTACTATTTGTGATTTAATATCTAAAAATATTGTGAAAGCATTTTTTTCCCGGTTTTATATAAAATTACAAATATGAATTTTCTGGATTGTACTCAATAGGATGGGAAATTGACAAGATTGTACCATAGTGACCTCGGAGAAAACAATTATTTATTTTTAAAAACAGCTGCACAATCCACACAACAGGTATGACCTATCAGCATAAAATGCGCTCAATGAATTATTTACTGGTAATTATAATTAATGGTTACAATGGTATGGTATGTGTTTCAAACACTTAACAGTCCACTACTACTCAAAAGATAGAGCTGGTACTTGGCACCTCAAACAAAATTTAGCAAGTACTGTATTTTAGAAAAAGAAACTATAGCCGTGGAAGATACAAGAACAAACCCACCAGGAAGTGGAAGTGTGAGAAAACTAATTTAATTTTGTAGCATAATAATAGATAGCACTGTTTAAAGCAAGCCTGTCACTCATGTTCCTTACGTTATACAGTACTTACATTATAACAACTGCTCAAGTCCAACTCTTGGAGATTGTGGCACCTTGTCACTAGCTTAGATATTGCTGAATCTGTGACGTTACCGCATCTATTTGCTGTGAATACCTCAAGTTTGGGACATGATGATGCAATTGAAGACAAACTACATTCAGTGACAGCTTTCCAGCACACACCAAGTCTGGTAAATTTAAGGGGAGGAAAAATATGCTTTTAATGCAGTAGTCCATTTTAAAAATATAATCGACATTGATCATAGTCCCAAGTATCATCATAGTGACTGGAAGGGGCGTGGGAGATAAGACACCCACAGTTATTTTGCGCCTAAGGCATTCCCAAACCTCCCCCCCCCCCGGGGTTGGCACTAGGGTGTACATGCAGAGGGCCAGTCTGAAGAAGTGACTGTATAGGCAAAGCCAACAGCGGCGGAAGGGGGGGGGGGCCTGGCCACCCCCCCCACTTTTGTGACTGTTCCCAACACCAGTGACAAAAATTTTACGAACGCCGCAATGTTATTACTATTATTATTATTATTATTATTAGTATTATTATTGGGCCTATTATTATAATTTGGTGCTTACACCTTGTTTATTTGCGCCTTATAAATTGACGTATTATTACTATTATAAAATATAGATTTTTTTTTTTCATTTTCTAACATTACAAATTCCCTTTTTGAGTTGAGCAACAAAATGTTGATTGACGTCTGTATACATGCGTTTGTAAAGTTTCCTTGAAACCCAACCTTGAGCATGAAGAAAAGATCGCCTGCATTCGTGAATTCTGTATTTAGGCATATGGGGGTGGGGGAGGAGACACTCTTAATGGAGCGACGTTCTAGTTCTCTTTAACCACGAAGATGTATAGTAAGTGTAACTTACAGTAAACCTTAAAAACTAGCGTAATATACCTACATTTAAACTCCATCTAATTTAACGAAAACAATAAGATAATTAGGCCATTTTCTAAAATTAAGTTCTCTGAAGGTTAACTACAGAATTTACAGTACACTTAATGTGTTATAGGTTGTAAAAACTGTATTGAGTAAAAAAAAAATCTTTCGAAATCTTTGGCTTGACATTAGGATTTAACCATTTGTGAAACAAAATGATAGGCTATGTCAAGTGTTATATTGAACAGTGGCAGATTCAATGGGGAACCCCAGTCAGCACAGGACCCTATCCTCCTATTTTTTTCAAAATAAAAAAAAAATGGAGAAAACAGACAAAATTGTATTCAATTTTTAATCCGAGAGTGCCATTTCCGGCCATTTGAGGTGCCATAATCATATTTTTTTCTCGCCTCAGCCCCACAACTGTTGGGTGGACATTCTATTTGCGCAAGACCCTCCCTGGAACCCCTCTATTTCGACTTCCTGGACCCGCCACTGTTGGAGTATCATAAAAGGGTAATTTTTATTCATCGGGGGAAAAGTTAAGTTTTCGATAACCCTCATGATACATAATCCATTGAGGTCATGGAAGCAATCTCGACTTCGACTTTCTTCGGAAATCTGTGGCGCGTTCAGTGGGGGGGGGGGAGGCTAAATTGTTCAATTTTTTTTTAATGGAGATATAAGGAAAATTATATTCAAATTTTAAGTCTGAGAGTGTAAATTCTGGCCATCTAGAGGTGCCATAATCACAAATTTTCTTATCCCAACCATGGGTGGGACTGAGGTGGTATAGATTCTCCATCTGCTGAAATACCCTGTGGCAGATTCAATTCCAATTTCAATTTAACATTTATTTACTTCCTTTTTGAATCAGACAAATATGTTACAATTGATTTAAAATAAATTGAAAATGCAGGAGAGGAAGAAGGCAAGAACCCGAGAAGATAAGAAAAAACCAATCTTGTGGAGGGACAGCCTGAAATAAGAGGGGAAAAAATGAGATTAACAAAAGAGACAAAAAGACAAAACAGGACAGAAAGGGACAAAAAACAATACATTCAAAACAAGTCGAAGACAGACCGCGCGAAAGGCAGCAACCAAGTGGAGATGGAGGAGATTGAATAAATGTTAACAATTAGTAGTCAGAAGTTAAGAGTTTTTTTAATTGGTTAGTAAAAATTTTAATGGAAGATGCATTCATCAAGTGTGAGGGTAACGAGTTCCAAAGTTTGGGGCCCGAAAATCTGATGTTGTGCTGGAAGTAATTGGTTCTATGGTTGGGTATACGGATATTAGCGCAGTTACGTGTGCTGTAATTGTGAAAGGAATAATTGGATTTAAAAGTGTTACAGAAGTGACAAGGTAAGAGACCATGGTAGGAGGAGTACATAAAAAGACCTTGGTGAAGGGAATTAATGTCAGCGAGTTTAAGAAAATTGAGATTAGAAAATAAAGAAGAGGAATGAGACCATGGTGGAACGCCAGATATAATCCTGATAGCCTTCTTTTGAATTATTTGAAGTTTGCTTAAGTTGGATGAGTAGGTGTTACCCCAAACAATGTTGCAGTAGCTCAGATAGGGGAGAATGAGAGAGCAATAAAGAATACGAAGAACGTTGCGGGGAACAAAAGAGGATAACCTAAAAATGATACCAAGACTTTTGGATACTTTATTTTCAATTTGGGAGATTTGTTTTTTCCAATTTAATGCACTGTCAAGATAAACTCCTAGGAACTTGGCAAATTCGGTATTGGGAATTTCGTGATTATCAATATAGATTTTGAAATTCGAAAGATCGAGAGTTTGTGATTTTTGGGGACTTCGAAACAGAATGAAGCTACACTTCTCATGATTAATTGAAAGTTTGTTGGCAGCAAAGTATTGGGAAGTGGAAATTAAATTAGAGTTAACAATGTTGAATAAAGAATGGATATTTTTGTTAGAATATAGGATAGTGGTGTCATCAGCATAAAGAAAAAAAGAAAGAAGGTTGGAAGACAAGTGAAAATCATTAATATATAAAAGGAACAGAAGAGGGCCCAATAGGGATCCCTGGGGACACCACAAGTAATCTGGCGAAAGTTGGAGATATTGTTAAGATATTTAGTGCATTGTGAACGATTAAAGAGGTAACTTCGAAAAAGATTGAGAGCGGGACCATGAATACCATAGTGAGAAAGTTTATATAAAAGGATGTTATAGTCAATAGTATCAAATGCTTTGGAAAGGTCAATAAAAATTCCTATAGTAAATTGACTATTCTCAAATGCATCGACAATTTTATTGGAGAGGTCAGTAAGGGCAATGGATGTATTGTAGCCTTTTCTGAACCTAAATTGTCTGTCACTATTGTGGAAAAACTGTTTCTTTTGGTATTATTGACTAAAGACGAGAACTGGCTCGGATAATAATATTCGGAAGTACTAAGTTGGTTATTAAAAAATTGAGAATTGGGGTCAAACTCGGATGTAAATTGATCATGAGACTCTTCAGAGGGGGAAAAAATCTGGTCAGCTAGTCGGTCAGTGTTCGAAGTGTTTACTCTGGGTCGAAAATTTAATTCAGACATAAAACACAGAAAATAAAAGCAAAAACAAAAGACAAACCAAGAACACACAAAAAAATAAAATAAAATAAAAAGCGAAAGGTCAATCAAAGAGGAACGGGAAAATTAGTCAGTGAAGCAGTCAGTAAGAAAGGCCTTGTTTACTAATGGTCAATGAAACGCAAAACATAAAAGACTCGAAGATTACATGAAAGACATAGGTTGAAGCACGGTATAAATAGTAAGAATATATGGAATGCTACATGTAATAAGCACAGAGAATCAAATGCATCAAGAAGCATAAAAATAGTGTTATAAATCACATAATAGACATTATAATAATAAATAAACGTAAACGTAAATAATAAACGTATAAATAATGAAAAGATAGAGATAATTATTAACATTCAAAATACAAGGTAAGGACATTGTAAATGCCAACATCTTACCACGTTGTATGTAATACAGGTCTTAATAAGCATTAAAACAAAAGCAATAGTAATTATACAATGTAACAGTAATCACAGTAGTAATAATAATAATAATAAAAACAATAATAAAAATAACAACAATAACAATAATAATAATAATAATCATCATAATGCAAGATATAAATATGATTATCAAAAATGCAAGCTAATGATATTGTATATACTTACATTATAAAAATCAAGATAAAAAAGGTGAGTGATTAGAGCATCATAATCATGGAATTAAATGCAACATATCAATTAAAATTGCAATAGCATAATTTTAAAAGTATACGATGTAATACGGATCATAATAAGCATTAAACAAAAGTACTAACAGTATAATGAAACAGTAATAATAATAGTTATTATAGTAATAATAATAGTAATAATGGTAATAATAATTGTAATAATCATAATGCATGATACAAAAATAAGTATCAAACACGCAAGATAACGATATTGTATATACTAACATTAAAGAATCATGATAAAGGCAATAGCATGATTGGAAAAGGATACGATGTAATACAGGACATAACAAGCATTAAACAAAAGCAGTAGAAACAGTATAATGTAACAGTAATAATAATAATAATAATAATAATAATAATAATAATAATAATGATAATGATAATGATAATGATAATAATAATAATGCATGATACAGAAATAAGTATCAAAGATGCAAGATACCATATTGAATACACATACATTATAAAAATCAGGGTAAAAAAGGTGAATGATTAAAGCATCATAGTCATGGAATTAGATACAACATGACAATTAAAATTGCAATAGCATAATTGTAAAAGGATACGATGCAGGCCTAATAACGGATCATAGTAAGCATTAAACAAAAGCAGTAGTAACAGTATACAGTACTAGTAATAATAATAATAATAATAATAATAATGCATGATACAAACATAAGTATCAAAAGTGCAAGATATCGATATTGTATATACTAACATTATAAAATCAAGATAAGAAAGATAAATGATTAAAGCACCATAATCATGCAATAAGATACAACATGACAATTAAAAGTGGCTGAATGGCAATAGCATAATTGAAAAGGGATACGATGTAATGCGAGTCATGATAGGCATTAAACAAAAACAGTAGAAACAGTATAATGTAACAGTAATAATAATAATAATAATAATAATAATAATAATAATAAGAATAATAATAACAATGATAATCAAGATAAAAAAGATAAATGATTAAAGCATCAAAATTGTGAAATTAGATACAACATAACAATTAAAAATTTGGCAGATAATGGCAGTAACATAATTGTAAAAGGATACGATGTAATATGGGTCATGATAAGCATTAAACAAAAGCAGTAGAAACAGTATAATGTAACAGTAATAATAATAATAATAATAATAATAAAATAATTATAATAGAATAGATAAAATAATAATAATAGCAACAATCATTATCTTTTATCATCACTATAATAAGTATAATAATAACAACATTAATAATAATAATATAGGCTTACTAATAATATTATTACTGTATTGATAAAAAGTATTAATAATAAATGGAATGTAACGACATTGCAGATACAAAAGTAACAACATAATAATCAGAATATGAAGAAAAGAGTCATCATTCAATCATGGTGATAGGACACAAGATAATTAAAATGAAAATTAATAATAATTATGGTATGATAATGATAACCATTGATGGATATTGATCAGTACTGTCATATTACAGGTTACGGAGGTCGGATGTTGACCGGATGACAATCTTTTTCTTGTCTTTCTTCAGTAGGCACTTTATTCTTCAAGGGGACCCAGCCTGCCCACCCCTACCCCCTTAAATTGTTAAATTAATGGAGATATAAAGATAATTATATTCAAATTTTATGTCTGGAAGTGCAATTTCTGGCAATCTAGAGGTGCCATAATCACAAATTTTCTTACCCAACCATGGTGGGGCTGAGGTAGTATAAATCTTCTATCTGTGAAAGCACCCTCCCTGGGCCCTTCTATTTCGACTTCCTGGATCGGCCACTAAATTACAACAAATATTTAATCATATTACAGTAGCTTGATGCCTATAAAATAACTTTTATAGGCATCCTGGAGCACCCAGCCTAGACCCCCTTGACCCCCACTGGGGGCCCTTGGCAGCCCCTGGCCCCCCAGCCTAGATGCTCGCTTCGCTCGCATTCTGGACCTTATGAAATGGCCCCCCCCCCCACTTTCAAAAACGTTCTGCCGCCGTTGGGCAAAGCAGTGGTATAACGATGGGGTCGGGGCCCTTTAGGTATCCTGTTCACCCATTCTGGGATTTTCCAGAAATGGCGCTCATAGACTTAAAATTTGAGTATAATTTCTTTTTAATAATTAAAAAAATAATTAGACAAACTTTAGGGAGTTCCAGGCCTTTAATCCACCACTGGATATATATGATGTGTCTTACAGTCGAAATCAGAAATGCATTATGCTGTTATGTATTAACAAAGTCCTTTTGGGTCAAAGTGCAAGATCGATGACACTATAGGTAGGGGGCCCTGCAGACCGCCGCATGAGAGCGCATAGGCATTACGCCACTGTGGCAAAGCCCTGTTGGGGGCCCAGGGGCTAAGCTCTTTGGCATCTATGGAAAAATGGCAATTAGTATTACAATAGACCCTACCAGGTACCCACTACTGAGTAGAGAGATGTAGATACAATGCCAAAGACACAAGTGGCTTGTACAGCTAAGGTTTTGAACCCCCGACCTCAAGGTTGGCAATGCGAGCTAACTGCTTCCACAAATCATGGAATTTACTATATAATGTACAAAATCTACGAGAATCAAATAGTTTAGTGTGATGATAGGGATTATATCCATGACAAACCTTAAATATTTGAGGCTGCGTAGATGTCGTACTATTGCTATCAAATGCTCTTCATATATCAAAAAATTCCATGGGCTAAGATCAAGTTCTTTTAGTTGAGAGAAGTATGCATGAACCAAACCTCTCCATCGCCTGCAGACAGCTTTACAAATGCAAACTTCCATGATGTCCAATAGAGGTAAAACATTACAAACCATAATTTCATCTGGTAAATTAAGAAATAGATTGCCAATTGTCTGTTTGTCACTAGAAGTAGTACTCAGACTAATGTCATCTTTGAGGTCAGAAATTGTCGAAGGTTTTATAAGATTTATTTTCTGCTTTTTTCTATCATCATCTTCATTACTTATAATATCCAAGGAGATCAATGTCCTTTTTCCGCTAGTAGAAGCAGTACTAGTCTTATCCATTTTTTTCTGTTCTGGTTCCCAAACTTACAAACGAGAATATACATTGATAGACATAGTGGTGGTGGTCAACTTGGCTTAACTTATCACACAAATAAAATAAATTTAATCAAAATCGACAATGGCCTTTTCAGGCCCTAGAATAGGTCTAGGCCTATAGTATTAGGACTGCCATAGTGGGTAGGCCTAACAATTATTTATAATCTCACCACATCAAATTGTTGCACAATCTTTGGTAAAATCTGGTATTTGGTAAAAATCCATCCAACTTATAAAAAAAAACCACTTGAGTGTCACTGTCAGTATGATTCTTATTAACTCTCTTCTTGCCACCTCTTGATTTGGGTTACGACCAACTGAAGATGAAAATATCGTACTGTTGTTATAGACTAGGCCTAGGCCTAGAGGCAAAATCGTCTACTGTATAATGTAATGACCTATCAGTTGGATGGGGATCGTTAGTGCAGTCCTCTAGGCAGACACCAACAACATTCCAATGGAAGTGATCATGTGGC
The DNA here is from genome assembly GCF_011630105.1 of Anneissia japonica. Lineage (NCBI taxonomy): Eukaryota > Metazoa > Echinodermata > Crinoidea > Comatulida > Comatulidae > Anneissia > Anneissia japonica. The sequence goes on from NW_022719050.1 coordinate 1,311,808, forward strand.
CTGGATAAATTATTAAAGTTAGATAACAGTTACAGTACGAATAAATAAATACGATATCACATGAAGTAAATAATGATTTCAGGAATTCTAATTCTAATACGGCAAAAAATGTCGAATGAGTTCATCTACAGTACTTCCTCCAACTTCTAGCAACTTGCAGGTCTAGTTCCCTACCCACTCATCCCTACTCAACTAATGAACGACAAAACAACGTTGCGCTACTAGCTCGAGCGCTCTCTTCACGAAAAATAAAGGGCACCCTCTGTCGATACGGAGGTACATGGGCAGTATTTTAATATTTAAAAAAAAACACCTTCCGGGAACTAAAATGCGGGCTAAAATGTTTTCAAGTTCAACTTTAACCACTGAGGTCCAGATCAATACAGGGTTGTTATTCAGTAGAGCCGTGCACTTAAATACAACACAAAAGAATACAAAATGACAAAAGTTCAGTATAAATTGCAAAAATAAATCAAAAGTATTAATCTTATGCTTAAATGAACAAGTGCTGCATTTTATAATCTTAGCCAAGATTATTCCATTCTAATGCTCCTTTACAAGATTAACTTCGTTTTGTTTTGTTTTTTTTTTTGGTTTTTAAAAAAAAAAATTTTTAATTAAAAAAACTCTTACTCTTTGTAAAGGCAATATAACATTTGAATCGCGATTTCTAAAGTTATCATTATTTGATTGTTGCTAAGCTTGGCCTTATTAGCAAGCATCGTATTATGTCTTATTCGAAAAATCATGACTGCATAATCATGAATGGAACTCCAATGCATGCATTTTGGTTTAATCATGAAATAGTAACGTTTTGTTTTTTCTGATGCAATCCTTGTGTTGGATTGCAAGTATCATACATACTGTATGTGCTACAGTGTAGTGTAGAACGACAGCGTTATGGGACGTAATTAAAAATTGCTAGGACTGTTAATCCATGGACGTTTACGTATCCCGGGCCCATCCGTACCTGGGGGTGCGATCGGTGGTTGCGCCAACTGGGGAATTCTCCTCTTTCTGTATTGCCAATTCCTAATATTGTGGCCTAATGCACAATTTTGCCAAACTAAGCCATAAAAATTCTCCCCGTGACCACTACCAGGGATTTTTTATTCTGAGACCCGGGCCGAGGCTAATCAGCCCCTTGGTTCGGACCCCCCTATATGATATATCACATAGGCCTATCAGACCCATATAACCACGGTATACTGTCTAACTCTTTTACACACAGACGCCATCCTGATGATATCCTGCAGCTTGCCATACAATTTTCGACCAGGACATATGCTCACATATGACGTCATCCATGACTTCATAGTGCACGCGCGTATGAATCATCCTTTACTGAAACTGGCGTTGAGTGCAGGTATGATAATAGTATGATATAGTATTTTAGTAGGTTACCGTATTAGTCGATGCTGTTTGTCTGATATCAAGGAGCAGTCATTTTACTTCTAAAATAATGGTAATACTATAGGCACGCATGCCATTCAACTTTAGGTGGATGATTTTGATTTTATTTTTTTGTAATAAGGGCTTAACGCGTTTGTCCCGTTCTTTATCGCTATTATCTCTCATTTTAGCCTAGTCACGGATCATGGTTCTCTGATCTATTAATAGCATCTGCAGCAAGTGAAGGATTCATGCTGTGTGAATGATGATGACAACAGCAGCAGCACCATAACGACAATCTAAACACATAAATGCTACAATAACAATACAAGCCTTTAAAGCCCGGCTCCGGAGGAAAATTTATTTTTCACAATGCTGATTTTTCTAAAACACAAGAAAGGTGTTTGACGAAAAACTCGGAAACGAATAATGAGATACAGATTTTTGAATATAAACTGGGGGAAGGGGGTGCAACCACATTTCTACCTTTAGTAATTTACGGGACTACAAAAATACTTAAATTGATTACCAGTTGGTTATTCAATTTAAAACTGTACATGGAAAGGAATAATATTACCGGTATAATAATCAGGATTGTTACCGTATTCATTTCTTTTGTTGATGGGGATGCTGGGGGAGGGGGTGGGGTGACTGGAAATGGGGTGTTTATTCATTTCTTTTGTTGAATTAATCGATATTATGTTTTGTTCTTGATGTGTACTTCCAGTGGTGTATCGAAATGGGAATGCTGAAGGAGTGGGGTGGGAGGGCATGATGATTAAGTAAAGCGTGCGGTCGCAAAATAAGGTGATATGGGGTGATTTTTACCAACTTGAGCGTGATTTTTTTGCTTCTGACATTTCAATTGGGTGACCGGTGCGCAAGCTTTTTTGAGAGCTGGGGTCGTCCCCCGTGCACCCCCTAGATGCGCCACTGGGTACTTCCTGATTTCTCCACCTTGCTTAATATTGTACCGTATATTTTATCCTGTGAGCAGAATTGAATTGAAATAAAAATTAGTTAGTTAGTATTGGATTTGCCTAGTTATAATCTTCAGTTGGACTTGGAAGTTGACTTTATACCATAAATAATAAATAAGATGAATGTACTATGTTAACATCCACCACCCAGACCCATTCTTCTTCCCCATCTGGAGAAGTGTTCTACTCGATGTAAATACTTCTCAAACTGGTACCTGGCTTTAATATTAACAGATACGATTTAAGCTATCCATTTATCTTCAAGTGCAGTAAAAGCATTGGAAAATGCAGCCACACCCAGTGCCCATTGAAATATCGAATCCTTATCTTCTATTACAACAGGCGGAAATAAACAAAAAGTTATAATCATGGCAGAACCACCACATACCCGGATGTCTTTTACAAACCATGGTTTGTCTTTACAAACACAGTAGTTTGTATTTACATGGAGGAAAGGGGTATGTCATTGACAATGGTTTGTCCTTAAAACTTGGTTTTGTGAGACAAAATAGTGTCGAACAGCGCCCCTTATAACTAGTATGACTTCTAGTTCTAATTCATAAACGTCATGACGAACATTTTCCCAATTTGGTAGGCCTACAGATAATTATTTCTTTGACTGGATAAATTTTGTGTCATGTCTCCGAAGTGTTAGAAAAACTTGTTATGTGATTTATTAATTCTGCGGCAAGAAAATAATAGCGGCATGACAGTCCCCACTTGCATGATTATCACATAAGACGAGGCCATTTAAATTCCCGTGAGTCTTGTCAAACACTTGAATAAAATAAATGACTTTTCAATTTCAATTGATCATGAAGTTTCACAGAAACATTTTTCAATTCTAAAAAGACAAATTTTAATTTTTATAATATAAATGGTTATAAGCTTTTGCATTCCTCTGGGTCCGTACGACAAGGTGGAGGGGTTGCCATATATCTGAATCAGAGAATCCAACAAAACACAGGGGCCTAATCGTCCTGACCTATCAACTCTTATTTCTTTCAATTCTGAGTCCTGTTGATAGCAATAAGTTACAAACTGCTACATTTATGTATTCTTTAATTCAAAAATGCCCTTCCTAATTATACCATGTCTCTTTTCACCAAACTTTCTGACTTGCATTCTCATTATACCCGTTTTTCTTCAACTAATGTTTACGCTAAATGCTACATCTAAAATTAGACAACATTCTATACTATATTTAGGACCGAAACTATGGGAAAATATTTCACCCGACTTAAAAAAAGTAGACCAACTCTGGCTAGCTTAAAAAATTGCTACAAAAAAATTCTAATTCAGGTATATGGTGTATAAAATCCTTCTCTTTAATCTAACAGTCTTTTCATTGCTTCTTTATTATTATTATTATTATTATTACTATTATTAGTAAGGTATTCAATCTCCTGTGCACCCTTCCCTCCCTTTTTTTTCTTTGTTTCTTCTATCCTGTTTTGTTTTTTACTTTACTTATTTTTTTTTTCTTTTTTCGTATGATGCTTATGTGTTCGTGTGTGTATATATGTGTATGTTTATTGGTGTGGGTGTGTGCGCGCGCGTGTGTGTGTGTGTGTGTGTGGGTGTGCGTGTGTGGAGGTGTGTAGGTTTGCGTGTGTGTGTGTGTGTGTGTGTATGTATAACATGTATGTTATGCGTGTACAGTATAGGCCTATGTATATAAATAATATTAGGCTTACTATGTCGCATGCGACTGTCTGGTGGTTATGCCTTAAGGTTTTTATAACTTATTATGACTTCCTTCCATACCAATACTTTACCTTATTTAATGATTATTGCTGTCTATTATTTAAGATAATGATAATACTTTACCTTATTTTTCTCATTATATTGTATAATTTATTTCAATTGTGTAAACAACCAATAAACAGAAACAGAAACGAGGATTAAATAATAGTAAATTAAGATCGAAACACGGGGGTTGCCTTATACGCATGACATAAAAATATTAGATTTTTGAAATCATGTTCGTCTTATGTGAGTATCGTCCGTAACATGCAAATTTACTAACATACTAAATGTTAGTATGATTTAATTCAGTCTTAAATACTAGGAAATAAGATTTTGATTAATATTTAAAAAACCCATAAAATTGTATTACTTTGAAGATTAACCCTACATTCGGCTCCGTTTTTAGGCAGCTAGATGCAGTTGCGTAGGCTGTGGGGGGCCCTTGTTCCGAGAGTACAGTAGGGGCCTTCGCGCATGCAAAATGACTGTCATAGAGATTTCGCGATATGCGTGATGCAAGTTTATAGCATAGTATCGAAACTATGAACATCAAGGTTACTATTTTAAGGTAAGCATGAACATTTTTTTTTTACAAGTTACGAGTGTCGTAAAATTTAGTGTGTGAATACAATTTTGGTATTTTCATTCTGTTGTGTCTTCTTTAATTGCGTTTAAAATGTTTGTTCCTATATAGGCCTATTACTAAAATAATCGCTAAAATTTTCACAATCAAGATTTGAATGAATATTGCTGTATTTTTGTTTGTTCTTTTCATCCTATAAACGTTTGGGATCGTGTTTATGCTTGTTTACAACTGGTAAAGAATAATCCGATTTGGATTTTCAAATTCTACTCGTGAATTTGCTTCTAAGTGAACAATTATTAAAAGGTGTTCGTCGGATAAGTGTTAAACATGATCACAATCATACCGTGGCCTAATCTATAAAATCAGGTGTAATCCATTTCATTTTATTTAGCTTAAATAAATAAAACTAATATACAAGATAATTGTTGACATTGTTCATTGGTTAATCTGATAAGAAACATCAATTCAATAAATATTGCCAACGAGCTTTTTCTTTTGGTCATAAGAAGTAGAAATGCTTATTATTATGCCCTCTGAGAACATCTAAAAATTAAAACAAAAAATAACAAAAATCCAAAGATTTATTTTCAAATTATTGTAAAAATCGGAGGACCCCTGCTCCAAAACCAATCCATCGGTGGTACACATCATCTAATTAGTTCCATTATAAATAAACAATGAATGAATGGTATGGTTCTAAACGATTGGAAAGTTTTAATGACTACCCCCATATACAAAGGTCTTGAAGCCCTAACAGTTATAGACCAATGTCTCAGTGGTACGGTATGCTATATAGCCAAAACTGTTGAAAAGGAAGTCCAGGATCAAATTATTACATATCTCAATGAGAATCACCTTATAAATGTACCAATATGCTTTTAGGAAGTGCCACTCAACTGTTATATGCCTTCATCGTTTAATAGATCTTCTTATGGATGCCGGGGCGGATGCAGGGTTTTGGCGGAGGGGGTTGCATGAGAGTCCACACGGTACCGTAGTGGTGGAACATTAAATTTTAGAATATGGAACTCAGGTGCCCGAAATTGCACTCTCATATAGGCCTACCTTAAAAGTATCAACACTACAATACGGCATTTATTTTTCTTAATGCAATTTATGGGGGTGCAATAGCACCATCTCCAGCCCCATTGACCCCCCCCCCAGGGATGCTTTACTTCATACTTTGTTTAGCATTGGTTTATTATTTAACGATACGATCTTCGTGTATAGTGAGTGGTGAAAGGCCTAGACGTGAACGCTCCTTTCTTGGCACCTTGGCTGAAGGAAGCATAGTGAAATGTCACCCCTAAATTAATCGGAATTGGCATCCTACAGGGTAGTGTATTGGGTTCAATTTTAATTTTGTTATTCATAAATAACGATATTTAAAAATTGATTTTTCCTGGGACTTGTAGATCGGAGGCCCTGGAGGTCAGGGGGCCAGGTTCAATTAACCTGCTGAATCTGCGGTAGTTAGCCCTGGCCATCTATAGATGCATGTATCAAGACCATAAAGAGCCGCAAAAAATAATAATAATTCCGACGGTGAAACGGGAGGTCGTCTTATACTCTTGACATACAAAAATCGTCTAAAGACCTTCTCAAACTCGGGGGTCGTCTTATACGCGGGTATACGGTAGCTCTATAATCATAACTTCTACACCTAAATTAATAAAGTTTTACTTAGTGTGCTATTATTAGTTGGGTTCTTTAAACTTCCAGATGATTCCAGTTTTCCATCATTTCCGCTAAGCTCACATTGTACGAACATCACGTGACAGCAGGGACTAGGCTATCAGTCAGTATATTTATTTGGAATCACTTTTAATACGGTGGCACACAAGCCCGTACAGGTGGCGGGTGGAGTGCGATGGAAGCGTACTATTCCCTCACCTCGCCCAATTTATAAGACCGAGTATGTACTTAATACTCATGTAATTTTTTATTTTCCTTAATAGAGATGATTATTGAATCTTAAATCTTACATTTTAACCAGCAGTCTATCGTTAGACTACTATTTGGGGATTTAAACCACCGGGTCCGCACCCTACCCACTCCTATAGCAAGCACGGTCCTGCACATAAATAGTCGTTGCATCCGAATGAACAAAGACATACACAATAGGCAATTACAAATAGAACCTACTAAATATAAATGTAAAATGAAAGCAATTGAAATAAAACATTATTTTGTTCATGTAAAAGCATCGAATAATCGGCACATCCAAATGAAAAAAATACATAGGCCTAAACAGACAGTTACAAATATAAAACTAAATATAAATTTGATGAAATTTCATTGGTTTGTACACAGTTATACGGTATCAATTCTCCCATGTCAAAACAGCATAGCCACCCCTCCGATAGGGGCAGATTTAGGGGGCGCTGAAAAAAAAGAAAGAAAAAGAAAAAAAAAATGATCGCCCAAAAACGCCTCAGATGGTATTTTCGGGCGACCAGAAAACAAAAATTTCGCAGGGCATGCCCCGGACCCCCTAGGGTGGTGTTATCACGATCTCCCCCAGCCTTTCTGCCCCGCCCCCCCTTTCGGACATCTTTGGATCCACCATTCCTCCGGGTAAACAAATTCGCTAACTGACGGTTAATGAAAGTATTCAGCCAAAAAAGCAAGCGTTCCCCACCCAAAATACGGTACTGGTTTAAAATAAACATAAGATGAACGCAGTGCGCTCTTATAAACAATTAAACATGATTAGCGGTGTTAATTACAATGTATTTCCGTCTTGTCCATGATCATGCATTTTTTATTCTTACAAAATAAGGGTCATATTTTTTTTAGGAAAAAGAAGATTGTCAAATTAATAATAGAATATTGAGATCAGTTGAGCAATTATTTTCAAAGTAGGTTATATTAATCGAAAACTTTCCAATTAATATTTTCTAACACTTATCAGCCAAGGGGCAGTGTTTAACGTCTTCAATATAGCCATCTCTACATAATTAAAAACACAATAGACCTAATAGTTCTCATGCAGGTAGTTTAATTTTATTTATTTATTTCGGTAATTCGAGCACACGCAAAGACAGAAATGCAAACTTCACAAATAAAAATATCAAGGTACAGAACCATCATGTTAGCCCGGGAATCCAATAGTGAACATATTCACTTTCAAGTTTTCAAATCCCAACAAAAAAGACGGAAACTATAAAATTACAATTACACTATATACATATATAACCTGGTAAATTCAATCATGTAATCAAGAAATCAAGAAATCAAGGAATTAAGAAAATGTATTGTCAACAATACAACGAGATACAGTCAAAATTTGTGTCTAGGTGCTAATACAATGGATTAATAAATATATGATATTAGTTTTAACAATAGAACATCAAAACACTTATAATTAAATATAGGCTATATACATTTAAAAAAAAATTTTTTTGATCAAGGTGCTACATGGGCCCTATGGTTAGGCCACTTTGGGGCCCCTACGCGTCTGGGACCCTGGGGACCGCCGCACGAGAGCGCATAGGCGTTTTTTTCACTACAGTGAATTTACTTTTTACAAATCAGGCTTCCGTCTAAATGTACCACTTACCACACATTTATTTCACGTTATTGAAACTCCTTTGTTCCCACTCCATTCACCTTCATAATAATAATGTTAATATATTATTGCGGTTTTAAGTGCAATTTTGGCCTAATTTAATTAAGTTTAATGTGTAATATTGTGTTATAATATTTAATATTCTTTTAGTACATCTTATTACTAGATATTGTTTGGTGCTCATTTTTATATGTTTTTATATCCTTGTTATCTTTTATCCATTACTGATATGTTATTAACACTTGTAACACTGCCAGTGGAATGTAATTTCTGAGTTTTTCTCAGATAATAAAATTATCTTGAATCTTGCATCTTGAATCTTTACGGCACTGCGCATGGTCAGTGTTCAACATGGGGTCCACGATACTGAATCCACATTACCGGTTTATTTGTAACTCAGAAACAAAGAAAAAGGCTAACTTGGTCTACCTTGGCGTGAATAATAGGCCTTTGAAACGAGCACCAACGTGATCCAAACTAGTGTGTATATTGTCCACTGTAAATGAAGTAATACAATAGGTTATAACAGTTCGAGATAATGCATAAATAAGTTCACTTACTTCGCCCACTGTGCGGCACAGTTTAAGTGACGAGAATACAGTAATAATACAATTGATATTTACCTTAAGTGCCTATGATCATGAGACAGAACTTGGTTCGGTGTACTGCACATCGGATGTGGTGTCAGCTTATTTTATATACATTAAAATCACTTTTATTCAATAAACATAATAATATGTAGGCCTATCTACCGCTGTCTGTTAGCAAGAATGCGCAAAAACTAAGGAAACAAGGTCACGGAAATTATTTTTCCCCCTTGAACTACCCTCGAGTATAAAAAAATAATGGAATCACCCATACGGCCTACGGATTGGTTCGGATCATGCACAGGGCAGAGGTGCACTATGGAGTGACTGCTCTAGATATTTTTGTGGTAAATATGGGGGAGGGTGCACCGCGGACGCCCCCTTCTAAATTAATCCGCCTCTGTTATGATTACATGCCTAGGCCATTTTTGGGGAGTGCAAATGAGTTCTCATTCCGACGAGGAAATACGTCATAGGCCATATTAATATTTGAAATTTGATAGAATTCCTCAGCTTCGTTGAACGATCTACTTCAGAGCTACGTAAGGCTGATTAGTGGTTTTATGTGTTGTGTGATCATTCTGATTAACAATTTTCATGCCTATATTCAATTTGATGATAGCTATTCAAGAATGGTTACATTTCCAACTGGCATTAAAATAATTTGTGTGCAATTGCTGTTGATTGTGTCTGTAAGTCTAATTGTGTTCAAACAAGGCATATCGTCATCATCATCATTCCCGTTGTCATTCATAGTCGTCTATTCATCATGATCATGATCATCATTATCAGCTTGCTCCTGAATTTCTTGGCCTGGATACCATGTAATAGAAACGGAACCTATTGTTTTTTAATTTCATGTATAATTTTGTGCCTTACAATCTTTACTCTCACACAAATTTATAGTTATAGTTGTCTCGGGCTATATGAAATGGCTCTTCAAACCAGAATGACGACAACTTTATACGCTACTCGGTGTGATAGCAACACAGACTGCTTGTACCTCACACATTTCAATCACGTTTTCCTCAAATATAGGTTATCATCTTTAATTAACACCAGCGGAGGTGTCTCCATACCAAAGTTACTTTCATGTGATTTACTATTAGCCTATTCATTGTGTATTACGCAATACTTTGAGAAAAAAACGTGTCCTAATGGTAAAATCCACGGGTGTAATGTTTACCACTTGGCTTCATAGCTCAGTTGGTAGGGTCGGGGGGTAGGATCTCAACGATAATCGGAAGGTCCCGATGGGGATTTTCCCATAGGCCTGTTTATTATTATCTCAATTTTAGTTTTACTGCAAATAAAAAATAGACTCCCAGGAGCGTGTGTCTACAGCTATGACTCATCCAAAAATCACGAATTGTGGTTTTTCTCCCCGATGGGGGAGGGGAACCAGCTCTCCCACTGGCGCCACCTATGCTGCTGTTAAAACGAATTTTTTTAGCAGAAAATATCAAATTTTATATTCAGTATACATTCTCAACTATCTTAAAAAATGATAGGCCTATTCGGTTTTTTTTTTTTTTTTTTTTTTTTTTTTTTTTTGTGGATTGAGGGTTCGTACGCCCTGTTTCTTCTAAAATTCATCATCATACAGCGCATTTTTTAAAAATGTGCAGACATTAGGCCTATATAATTTCTGAATCATACAAGGTCAACATTTCTTTCATATAATAAGGAGGGCATATTAATGACAAATCACGGATAACTACGACACGTCTCACTCAATTTTATCCCGCTTTTGTGACAAGTTTAAAAGCTAAACGTGTTTAGGTTTCTGACGTCATGTCAAATACATACCGTAAGGAATGCTAAACACGTTTAGCTTTAAACGTGTCACCAAAAGCTAAAGCAGGGAAAAAATTGCGTGTGAAATTTGCTTTTAAATCATCCACATTGTTTTACATGAAACTCCATTCCATTTATTTTTCCCATGGGAGGTTGTAAATGTAACTCTTAGCCATTTGAACGATGAATGTGATAGGTTTGTCAATATTTCACTAACTATATTAATAATAAATAAATAGTATTTCGTCACATAAAGCCAAAAATCACGTGAGGCCAATGCAAGATACAAGGACGACTGTAGCCTGTGGCCCCCAGGAATCGGCAGTGGCATGCTCGGCTGCTTGAGTCATCCTACAGCTTGGTATGCCGCCCCTATTTTCAGGTTAAACGGTAACCAAACAAACGTATCATATTATTTGTGGTTTTGAAATATAGGGGCAAAGGCCTATCGTAATAAGAAGATAAACTTTCTGGTCACAATTTTACAGTCATGTTTAAATTGCAAGCCAGTTCTTGAAATGCCCTTTTAAATGAAAACTTTAGTAAAAAGTGCCTTTTGCATGGAAGTTGTTGAAATTAACTCCAAACATTTGAAATTTTCCATTTTTTGTTTTATGATGGAGTGCCATTTCTGGACATGATCTAAAGTGTTTTATCCTTGAAATCTTCACCAACCATAGTGGGGATGTGGTGAGTGTGGAAAAGTGCAATTTATGAAAAATTATAACCCCCTTTAGATATCCTGCCTATCGGGCTTGAATTGACGCACTATAGCTGGTAGCAGTGGAACACAAAACACTGAATGAAGGCAAAGAAATCAGGTTGCCTCCTCAGGAGATCCGGGATTTTTTCGTCTTTGCCGGGGGTTGGGGCAGCACCTGTAACAATCACGAATCACAGTCCAATGGGTACGAGACCGTCCGAGGAAATTGGGGTGTACCCATAGATGCTAGAGGTGCGGGTTTTTTGTTTTTGTTTTGCCTAAGTCACCTCAAGTCTTGGGGCAGTGGTGGCGCCGGAAGTGTTCTGACCGGGGGACCCAAAGGCTACAGGCAGGATGACGTGAGAGAAGAGTGTGCAATTTGTGATCTTATCTTACAGTGGACAACAGTTTAGACGGGGTAGGGTACTCCCCCGGAACTGACCTTAAATTTCTTCTAAGATTAGGCATGCTATCAAATGGGCCAAACTACTGACAACATAAATTTTTTTACTTTCAAAATGAGTGCTGTAAATTTTGTGAATTTGTACTATAAAACAATAAATACCGTCACTGTATCATAAATCTGTATATGGAGTGTATTTAACTGACATTAAATCACCTAAACTACTGTATAAACCAAGCTTGATGTTTTATTGGGTTTTTTTTAATTCATGTCATGTGTAGTGTAGGCCTATACTGTAGGCCTACTATCTCGAAAAGAAGCATTCGTTATGATAAATGATATAAAGGGTGTGGGGAAATAATTAGGTCTATACTCAACTGGGCAAGTTAACACTTTTGTGAAAAATTGAAACATAATGATCGTTTATTGTTATACCAAAGAAGCAACTAATTTTGCCATCTTTGATATTTTGTGGTTTTTTTGAATTTGGGAGACTCGCTGTTCGAATGTAGATAAAACTATCATTTTGTGAATGGGGCTTTATCAAATATCAGATATAGGCCTACATTTAGGTCTATATATACCAGGCCTACACGTGAATCACTTTTACTATATTTATATCTGGATTTACATATTATGAAATTAATAACGATTTTGTAAGCCAAGTAGGCCTATGTGTTCACAGCCGGAGCCCAGCAAACAAAACTTTTAAAGATGTATTTTTCCTTGCTAATGTCAAAAAATCATAAAAAATTAGTTTAAAATAAACTTGCTCATTTTGCAATAACATACAAATTATTAACTTGTGCACTAGAAATTATTGAATTTAAAAATGTGTACTCTGATTTTTAAACCAACAAATTATAATAAAAATAATAAAACACTTAGTGACTGGAATTGTTTCTATCATTTTTTGCTGTAAACTGATGAGTAGACATTTTTTAAAAAACACTAATTCCTATGTTCAAGTTGATAATTTTTATGTTACCGTACTTCAAAATGGGCAAGTTAATTTCAAAAAATATTTTTATGATTTTTTTTTATCTTTAAAATGGGACAATACATTTTTAAACGTTGCAATATTATTTGTACTGTAGTTGTAAAATTTCGTTATAAACACGTAGGCCTATCTTGGTTCTATAAAAACGTGTTTTTTTTTAATTTAATTTTTTTTTTTTTTACACAAACTGCAACGAACGAAGCCTGGGAGATGCCTACCTCCAGTGTTAGGCAAAGCTTTATTTTATGCAGCTGGGCGATGTCGTGTGGTCGATTTTTTTTTCTTTATTGACATATTCATCCATATTTGACTGATAAAATTATGAATCAGCATTATTAGATGATCAATAATTAATACCCTGCCATTAAAGTAGGCCTACGTCAGGCTAGACTAGACTAGGCTACACTCCATTTGGAGGACTTCAAGTATGTAACCCCAAAAAAACAATTCAACCTGGGCTTACTTTATAATAAATATAAAACTACTGTATTTTACGTTAATTCGGTCTAAAAAAAACTTTATACTGGATTAGCAAGTTTTCTTTCTCAACACAGGGCCTACTTGAACAGATGTTCTAGCATTAATTATCGATAATTAGTGCATACTACTAATACATATATATACACCGTTTAATCTGTTGTTTTGAATATTTACTAAATATGCCTTTTATTGTTGCCTATGTCTTTCATTATATCAGCAAGCAAAAATAATTACATATCACATGTTTCGTTTATGATGAAAATATATAGCAATCTTGAATCTTTAAAAATATATAGTTTTCTAATGTAGGACTGTGACTAAAATTTCAACTTCGCACACGGTTTCATCACCCTATCCTTGTCTCGTATGCTCTATCGAATCGCTTACGCAGCGCGCGAACTGGAGCTTTGCCGTTTTCTGATTTCACTCCACCCGAAAAAAGATTCTAATACAACTGTGAGAGTCACGAGTATTTAGATTAAATGAAAGTCAAGCTTATAATGACAAAAAGTATTCAAATTCCATAGTTAAAAAGAGAATTATATGATAAACAATTCAGTCATGAATTTCAAGGGTGCCATAAACACCAAACTATAATACAGCATTTTATTTGTTAAAAATGAGTTGAAGAGAAACCATACACATCTATAAAAGATGAAAGTCGATGTAGAAGAAGATCAAATCAATATACGGAGAATAATTACGTCATACATAGTTGCTAAAAACGCCAGTGGCAGATTCACTAATTTTTTCCAAAATTATAAAAAGAAATGGATAAAACAAAAAGAGTGCCATTTCCGGCCATCTAGAGGTGCCATAATCATCATTTTTCTTCAACCATGGTGGGGCTGAGGTGGGTGGACCCTAAATCTATGAAATTTCGGGCCTCTTCTATTTCGAATTCCTGGATCCGCCACTCACTATAAAAATCTAAAATTATTAATGATGTTGCTATGCTATTGATGCTGTTATTGTCATTACATACGATGTATTCTAAATATTTTGAATGAAAGTGCAAAGAAATTATTTAATATTGGTCTACAGTAATATCGCCTGTACTCTTATCTCAGATAAGAGCAGAGGGTGTATGTCATCCAGTAGTAATAGCGAAACTGGCCAATGAAGCAATTGTCCTTAGAGGGGTATGAGCATTGACGTAATGCTGGTATGTAAATAAGGCCAATATTTTTTTTTGTTGTGTGACGATCGTACTGTGTGTTGTATACTTACCACACGCGATAAATAATACGATGAATGTACGAAAGAGGTCCGCCATATTGAGTAAAGGAGCCCAATTGCAGGGATCAACGAAAACAGAGAAAAAGACCTCGTCGACTTTATGGGCTCATAACTAGTGGATATACACATACATTTGTGACGCTTATATTAGAATGGTAATATGTTTCGTTCGGTGAAATAAAGCACTGGATTGCATTTTTCGTATTTCAACCAGGGCGTGATCCTGTGGAAAAAGACGACGTAAAATTTAGGGATTCGGGAACGTGGAGGTCAAGTCACGTGGTCCATTTCACTTCACCGATCCAATTTTGTTATTGTCTTTGAATCATCGTAAGAAACCTTTTGTTTTCAAAGCAGAGTCTGTATTATTAATGTGAATTAGTTTCCATCGATAGAAGCTTCTACAGGCTCGGTCTAAACATAAATTGAGGTGCATATTTTTAATAAAAGGAGCGTATTTTTGAAGGGATCATTATACCGCGGCAAAGTTTACAAAATTCGACAATCACGTGGTGCCTTGGTTGGCCGGGTCTGTCTGGAGGACTGAGGAGGGTGAAATGAAGATGACAAGATAGTGGAGGGTGGTGGATAAGATTGACAATTATAGAAGGAAGCTTCAATTTGAAGTTCCTTACAATTTTTTTTAGTGTGCAATAAGCAAACAATAATATGTGAAATTTATAAAAATATAATGAACCATTTATATTGTTGTTTATGTTTATATGTTTACATCCAAAAAGGCTACATTGAGGCTATGGTGCACTGCTGCAATGGCTCCGGCCCTTACTGATGCAGCAGCCCATCCTCGCAGTTGCAAACTGCCAGCCTCACCAATGAACCCAGAAAACAATAACAGTTTGCGGGCAAATCCGGGAAGTCCATCAGATCCAGCGATAGGTCTGGGTAGTGGAGGGAACATACTTTCTCGTACGCTAGAATTGGATACTGCTTCACAGATTATCAAAGGAGCCACGACTCTTGAGACATTTCACCATGTGGTCAATGGTAATGGAAAACAGAAGCACATAGTTTCTGACAAAAGACTCAAATTGAACGGTAAAAATGGTGGGAGCAAACTTATTTTGTCAAATGGTAATTCTCATCATCACACAATCTTAGAAAAAATATCAATAGATCTTACACCATTATCGAAAACGAGCATAAATTCAACTAGTTCCATGACTGGAACTAGCATGCTCAAGAAAATTGATCTACCAACAAATTTAAATGGACATTCAAACGGAAATTCAGCAACCATGCCGCCAGAGACAACTACAACGTTGACCAGATTGCGGGACACAAAAAAGGAAGATGATTTAGGGGAATTAGAAAGAGATATTTCTACTAATACAAGGATTTCAGACATTGATGTTGAAAATATTGACAGCGAAATGCCTGAAAATGCGCATGTAGAAGACAGTAGCCACATTCCAAACATTACAGGAGAACTTGAGGACCCAATTGAGAAACAATGTGATGCAAGTAAAGAAAAAGAAATGAAAGTTAATGCAAAGAGAACAGACTCATTGAAAAGGCAAAAGAAATTAGAACATCAGGCGATTGTCTTGAGGAAAAGAATTAGAAGAATACAATCACGCCAAATTAGTAGTCACGTTAAAAAACAGATAGGTGATGCTGTTGACCATGAGTATAAATTGTGCGAACTCCTAAAAGATCCAATTGAGGATGAAGTATCATCTGAAAGACTGGTAGAGGACAAAACATTAGAAGTAAGCCCAAAAGATACCAAAGTTAATTCAGGGTTTTTGCCAGGTGGTGGTAGTGAAAGTTCAGGGCGAACAGGCTGTGAGGGATCCCCTCATATAACCGAGGAATTTCTAAAAGCAAAAACTAGTGACATGCAGGTTGTTATAGGCAACCTGAATGCAAATCTTCAACACTTGGAGAATTCTATGGACTCTGATGCAACAGAAAGTAGTTCTGGTGGCGAAACAGATGATGAAGATGATGCGAGCAAGTCGTCGCTGAAGCTTCACAAAGTACCTTTGTGAGTATTTCGTCAATTCTAATTCTTACTTAAGATAATACGAATTAAAAATGTAAATATTAAAAAGAAATTATGATTACATGATTATGTTACAGTAATTGAGGAGTGAAAGTGAAATTAATTAAGATAACATTAACATGAACAAGGTCATTCAGTAGTGTAATATTTTTGGTGCCCGGTATCTACTGTAGTAATGATGCTTGATAAATCCCTATATTTTTGTTGAAAGTTAAATGTTCCATTTTATGCAAAGTCTTAAATTTGCTTGACATGTTTTCCTAATTATTTGAACTTCTGAATCATGAATTATTAATGAGAGTTAATTAATTTTTACCATTAGAACTTGTGAAAAAAGTGTCTACCTGCTAGCTATCCTCCAAAAAAGCAATACCCAAAAATGAAAAACATTGTTTTTTTATTTTGCCTTATATTAATAAATTTATATTGTGGTACACAAACATGAATAGAAGTGGCTTTAAAAAGGAATGAAGAGACGCCATTATGTAATCAGTGTTTGTTGTAATAGGTATGATAACAATATTGATTTTTTACTTATTTAAGTTCACATTGAAGAAAGATGTACAGTAATCCACCAGTGTACAAATAACATATCAGAGTTAACATTCTTGGTAATTAAAATGAAGATATTTACAGAATTATAAATATGGGAATAATACAGTATACAAAACTTGCATCTAGATTTATTTTGCTGTTAGGGATCACCTCTGATAGTTGAGTAATTTGCTTTGAACATAATAGCTACACCATGATCTTCATAAGCCTTAGCTATTCTGTGTAGTGTCTGTTTAAACTTGATACCCATATTGTTTAGTTCAATTGTGGGCAATTTGTAAATTAAGCATATGTGTAACATAGTTTGTAGTACAAAGAAAATATAGTCTGGGATTAAACATTTGACATGATCCCTTAGATTTTAGTTTTGAGGGTTTTTTGTGCAGTGTTCCTATCAGTATGATGGGAATCAGAGAGGTCAGCATAAAATGCCTAGCTATTTTATTAATTCTGATTTGGAAATTTGTTATTTTTTGAGAGGATTTTTTATCTTTTTTTTTGAAATAAGAAAAAAACATTTGTATTTAATTTCATTTAGTTTGCACACATTTTAACCAAGTTAGTTAATACTGTTATCATTTCATCATAGAATTTTTACAAGTGGTCAAATTCTGTGAGCTGAAATCCTTTTAAGTGGTCAGAAAAGAGGTTATGCTTAGTCATTATTTGGACATAATTGGTTAATGGCTTTATTTGAACACTTGCATTTTTGTAAAATTTATACAAGTTATTGATTAAAAACTATTTTTTTTCATATTATGGAATGACGCATAAAACTAGTGTTTTTGTGATTTTGAACTATTTTAATATTAGTCTTTAATGATTCAAAATGTATTTTCTTTTATTTCTTCTTGAGCTACAGTAGGCACTCACTGTGTTGTATAACCATCATGCAACGCATCCAACTCCCCTCTCTGTGAGCTCCAGACAACGCGACGTTTAATGATTGTCACTGGATCATTGTTAAAAATGATCTAAAAGTTGTGTACGCGCGTCATTGCTTTGCGTTTTCTATAGGATCGTGTTGGCTGAAAACCATCTTCGGGTAATAATGCTTTTGGATAATGCATTGAAACAGTAATGAAATTATGGGAATGATGATATAATTTCGGTTTAGTTAGCTTAACACTACCAGATGTTAGAATATTAATATTATAAAAAAGTTCCTATTGGTAATTTTTAAATCTGAATTTAGCATCGTTTATAAGTTCTGTATGGAAATTGTCAAATTTCTTTGTTGGAAACCAAAAACAGTTGTTCATAAGACATTGTTAACCAATAGGTGCTGGCTACAGTCCAAGTAAAATTCTTTGATACAAGAACTTCCTACTATGATTCTATTACCTAGTTTACAGTATTCAAGCATTCCCCCTAGACATTAGCATTCCCCCTAACATTGCTCAGTATGTTTCCAACACTGCCTTGTATAGTATAACCCCATCAGGGCTTCTTGATACTGTATGCAGCAGTTAAATTGTGTAAGGGTTCTTCTTGTATACTTAGTGCTAATCTTATAAGACAGGATGTTTACTATTAGGTTCAACTTTTGCTGGATCCATTTTAAACAAAAGCCACAGGATAATATCCTGTTGCTTACTAATTATAAATACTTTCTAAATTAACCAAATTAAAAAAAAAAATTATGAATAAATTTATGCTTCAAGTATCAAACTTAAAGTTGTTAGAAGGGAGTTTTAAACATGGTTTATTTGAAGTGTTGTCAATATACAGTGTATGGCATGTGTTTTCTTTGTGATTGGTCGACCCAAAGCTTCCGTTGAATTGCCAAGCCTCTACTTCTTCCTCTAACCTTCAGTGTGTGCTTCTTCATACACATTTTACAGTGTTAAGTGGGGATCATCTCAGCTAGTTGTGGTATGCATAGTTTTCACATCCATTAAGTATTGCATGACATCACTACAGAAAGAGGAGAAATTTTGCAGTAAAAATGGCAAATGAAATTAATTGTTAGTTTTACATCTGGGATTTGAAATTATAGTTTGGTGAGGTAATACTATTTCTTTAGTGGTAAACAGACGGAGTGGTAAATACTAAGAAATATTTTTTTTATAAAAGAAGTAAGATGAATGTTCATTAACGTATTTTGCCATTTATGTTTCCATTTATTGGGCTTTTCACAACAATCTTTCAGACCATCATTTTTGATTGTTTTTTGACAAAATCGCAAATGCTGTAGTAAATTTTTTTATGAGGCTCCAAAATGTGGTCTGTACAATATAGTAGAAACTGTTTTAGATGGTGATAATACTATTATTAATTTATAATTAATTTATTATTTGTAATTCAGCTTATATGCTGCGAATTGGTTTGTTGAAATAAAAGATAAGATAATCATAATGAATTAACAGTATTAAAAATACTACTGTACTGATTGATAGTGTGTACAGTAATAAAAGTAATTTAGATAGAAATTAAAAATAATATTGACCGCTAAATAGTTTAGTTCATTAAAGAGGCAGTTTATTTATCAAGTACTTGTTAAAGTGATTCGTAATCCTTAAAAGCACATGTGAATTAAATAATGAATGATTTTCCACAGTATAATTATAATAATATTTTGTAAATGTTTTAATATCTCTAGTTTCATCTATCTTATGTAAATGTATTTAATTGTAATTATGTTTATTTATATTGTTTGCTTCCAAGGTTATTGTAGTTTTGTTGAGTAAGGTTTGGCAAATGTTCTGTTTGTGGTTTTTACTGAGGTTGAAGCACTTGGCAGGATGCTACAGTACAGTACAGTATTTTGAATTTTGCTGGTATAGCAAGCACTGTATCAAGCATCCTTCATCAGATTGCTGTAAAATTGTTGTCATCAAAAAAGGTTTCTTATAGAAATGCTTTTCTTTGTGTGCTACTACTACTGTAAGCAGTTTAAATATTTTATTGAATGTTTGCCTACCTTAGCAGTGTCTTACCATACTTTATGTATTTTTTCAAAGCTTATTTAATTTATTAAAATGTCATAAGTTTGACTACTGCAGTGTCAAACACTGTGTGTGTTAAATAATTACAAAGTCTATTTTACTGGCTACCCTATAAATCAAATTTGATTGTCTTTAAGGTTAGGGTTAGGTGTACTGTAGCTACTAGTTATCATGAAAATTCTGTTATGGAAATGAAGGCATTCTAATGCCCTGCCCAATAAGTGTAGGTTCATACTGTAGTCTGAATTGTTTTACAATTAATTTGAATTAAACAATTGAGAATTCAAGTTCTGTATTCTTCCAATAAAAAAAAAATAGAGGCAAATCCCTAATTTTCTGTATTGGTATATTTTTTTTTATTTATAAGATATAATAAATTGCTGGTCTTTTTAAATGAGAAATTCAAAGTGTTATTTTAATTATTGGTTGAGTGTTTTTTCTTATATGTTTTAAGTGATAGTGTATCTTAATCAATTGCCTCAATAGAATAATAAGCCAAGCCAATCATTATTTTTAAAGCTTTAGAAACTGTTCAGATAAGAAATGAAAAATGCATTAAATGTGTACAGACGCATGCTCCAGCAGTGGAGCTGTAGCTTGTAGACTACTTGGGGCATTATTTGTCATATAAGTTGAGAGGCGAATCATTTGCTGTTAGATGAAAATGAAATAAACAAAATTATTGTTCAACAATAATCAGATGGAAAGTCCTAATTACAGTAATGGCTGAAAAAGATAACTAGTTACTGTAATGCATATTTCTACAGTATTCTTAACTATTTGGTGATTTGGCTGTAAATGGTTCATACAGTAATTGGGCATTTTCATGAAGAAATACAAAATATGCTAAATAAATATATTATTATTTATTTTATTTTATTTTATTTTGCTGTCATACATACCTGTAGTTACAACTTGTGTTTTTGTTTATCTTACATTTTGAGAAATTCACTTAAATGTATATTGCATGCCATATCCGACATTAATTAATACAAGTGAACTCGAATATGTTTGTTTAACTAATTAAACAAAGTTAAAAAACGTTGGTAACATTAATTTGTATTTACCGTACTTAACTAGTTACCAAATGAGTTTAGCTTGTTTAGCAGTATAGAAAAAAAAATTAACATTTGGAACTTTTCCTTAATTTTGAAAATTCTAAAATATACTTTTTAGTTCTCAACACATTCAATAGTATGTTAATACTTTTTAGATTATTCCATTTATTGCTAAGGGATATATGCTATTGCATGTCATATAATACCATGGTCTAGTCCTGTGGTAAAGGTATCTGGTAGTTTGCTTCTAGGGATAACAGCTGGTTAATATAAATTTAACTATGATGGGTGTGCAAAGGATTGTGGGAGAATTTTGTCATAACGTGGTATAATTGCCTGATTTTTGCATGGTTGAATTTGAAGATGTAAGTGGTTGTTCCAGTTATTAACAGCTCTGTTGTTCTGCTTGTAATGTTGTAGACAAAGGAATCATTAAATTCTCAACAAATTTCATACTTTGAATTTATCTGAAGTTACTACATGTATATATTTACTGTCTTACTACAATGTATCTTGAATTTTGTGTTACAAATTTATAGGGATTTTGGTAGGTTTCTTGGCTTGGTAAGGCCTACTCTACAATTTAGCACCTTGTCCTTAGTATTAGTGTAGTGAAGAAAAAAAAGTAATATAATTAAAGTATACATAATATGTTGTCAACAATATTTTATTGTTACAAATATATACCAGTTTACTTCAAAATTCACTTCACAAAAACTATACCAATTAAACAGAAAACAAATTATGATATGCACCCTAAAAATACTAGGGATTTACAATTGAATATTTTAATAATAGAACTTTAAAATAATTGTTAATAATGGTAGGTAAATCATGCTGGTAGTACTAATAGGAATTTAGTCCAAAGGGTTTTATATAAAAAACGTGTAATATTTAGCAAGTCAGATATTTATTTTTCTAGTTAAAAGCTTAATTGTAATAGCTTAAATCTAAAGTATGTACTTTAAGTACTTTATGAGAATGTTCTCTAGTTAAGGAGATTATTTAACTACAGTTATATGCTAATTTGGTTTGATGAGCTTAAAGCAAATAGTGGGGTCACATGCACAATTGTGATCTCTGCATTTATAGCCTTGGAGTATATGGGGTGTTCCGTAGTAATAGTATACACCATACACCTGTTTGCACAAAAGTTTTAATTAAATTATGACTTTGGACTCTCAAATTCATTAAATTTGAATAAGTTACTAATATTATCGTATTGTATTTTTTATACTACATAAACACCTACCGGTAAATATAAATTTTGTATATTTTAATAATTTTTATTATTTTAAATTCTCTAAAAAAAAAATATAATTGTATTATAAAAAAAAAACCATTAAAATTAAATAGTGTACGTTTAATCATAAATGATGAAAAATCATAACACTCAGTCTTGCATCATTTTAAGGAAATGATAAAAAAAATGTATTTGCACTAGTTTTTGTAATTCATTATGTTTTAATTTCGACCAGCTAAATTCATGGCCATGCATCATACACAGTATTTCAATTCTATACATTTAGATGTTACACCATAGAAATAAATTTCAAATTAGGATTGGTATAGAGGAACAGAAGCATTAGGAAAAGTAAAACAATTGTATTGTTACTTACAGTATCTAAGTTGTTGGCTTGAAAGATTTTGAAGATTTATTGAAAAAAATTTGCTATATTTATATTTATTTATTTATTTTAAAAATTTTATTTGTTAAATTGTCAGGGGCATAAATTGTCATTTTATGTTGTGCATTTATTTATATATATTGTTTTGTGTACTTTAGTTTAGATATTGTTGTACGGGTTACTGACTATTGACTGAGCTACTTTAAATATGAATGTACTCGCTCATGTGCAATGCCTACTCAAAGAGCCACTTTTTATGTACAGTAAGGGACAACCTCAACAATTCACTACTCTTCTGTGTAAAATGCTTCCTGCTCCCTATGTTGATTTTTAATGACCTCTTTTATCCATAATAATTTATATTACATTGAAAGTGTTATATAATATAAATGTAGCTGGTATAGTAACAAATAGTGCACATTATTTTGATTATGATGTCACCTGAAATTAATGCATTAGTAACTGCTAATTCAGTTGATTAATATACTATAGTACATCATAAAGAGAAACAATTTGCTGGCATTGAGTATTTGAGGAGTGCTTTGATGATTTTTGATTATGGTAGACTAATGTAGCTTCAATTTTTATAATGGGATTTCATCCAGATATGAAAGTAAGGTGATAAGGTTGCTTTGTATCATTAAGATCTGCACTCTCACCTTATTCAGATTAAATAGATGCAAATGCAATATTATAACATGTTATGTTAACCTAGTAAGCATAAAATAATGTTTAATTATAATAATACAAATATAAGTTGTCATCAAGAAATTAATACGGTAATAATAATGATGATTTACATTATAAGTACAGTATTCATGAACACTTTCATTCCTTGCATTGTTTTTTCTATTGGTTTGAAAGAGATGTTTAGTAAAATAGGAGCTTAATTGCATTGAAATAAGCTATATAATATTTGTTTGTTTTGCAGACATAAAAGATCAATATGGAGGTGGGCCAAAGCGAGATCAGCGATAGCCAGCCGGTGGACATGGTTACAAGCACAAGTGTCTGATTTAGAGTACCGTATCAGGCAGCAAAACGATATCCATCGGCAGATTCGCTCCACAAAAGGTGCTGTGACTCTCGGAGAACCACCTTCTGCTGAGGAAATTCTCCGCATAAAGACTGTAAACAACAGTTACAGGCCTGGAAAGAAACTTTCTCCAATTGAAGCAAAAATAGCCAAACTGGAGGGCAAAAATGAACTATCGCCTTCAAACATCTCAATGTTGTTATGTAATGTTGATAGACAAAGTGCAAAATTACAAAAATCTTTTCAGAACTGTGTTTCACCGACCTCAGGGTCACCCAACTCACACCATCATGCAACTAATGGTGGCGATAAAGTTCATCCTTCGCGTACCACTATAAATGGAGTTGTAGACGGAACAAAAACAAACATTGGCACACCTAGCAATCAGCATAAACGAATACGAATAGAGACAAATACGCCAAGTCCGTCCTCATTCTCGTTGCAAATACCAAATGAGGACAAATATTGTGCAAGGACGAGACCGGTGAAATACTACAGAAAAAGGCGGATTGTCAAATCTATTGGGATCCATTATTTGAGTCGGAAAGCTGCAAAACGATCAACGGTGAAATGCAGGTGTTGCCAACCGCAGATGCCATGTGTGATGTGTGGCGGACGGTATAATAATTTAAAGCCTCTTGATACAAACTTCACGCCTGAAAAAGAGAGGTTATCATTACTGGATTACTCATACCATCCTGTCTTGTCTTTTAAAAAAGGTAGGTGCTCATATCAGTGTTTATATTTGATATTTGTCCAATTTTTAACTTATTTAATTTAACATTAAATTATGCTGTTAGATGTTATTTTAGAATGTAGTCTTGTTTTCCTGCTGTGAAGCAATGAATGTGATCTTTTTATGTAGGCATTGAAGTAAGACATTTTATCTCATGGTCAAGGGTCATGGATTGAGATAAGGTTCATTTTAGTCATCAGGTGTTATCCACTTGAAGCATTGGTCTTTCTACTTCAAGGTTACCATTTCATGACCTAGTAGTAGTAAGGCCCTATAAAAAATATTAGTTTATCACCCTATCTGGGCAGAAAAGGTGATGAGGGAGGGAGGATTTTTTTAAAATTTTTTATTTTGCTAAAGCCAAATATTACCCTTGGGTTGTTTGCTGGTGCATTGATTTTCAAAGTAAAACATGATTTAGATAATGCAAACAATATCTACTAACTATTTAATAAAATAAATTAAAAAAATAAATAAATAAAATTTCAAAAAAAAAATTTCAAAAAATTTTTTTTCCCCCAGTACCATAGAAGGCATGCGCGCGAGGGTGATAAACTAATAATTTTTTTTATTGGGTCTAATGTAAAAAATTACTCTCAGCATTTACTTCTCAAGTGTATTCAATACTGGCCTACATAATATCCTTTGTAGTTTTTTGAGGGTAATTTATAGATATTCATTTTTAAAAAGTATGAATTTTCTTCTTCAGAAAGTTCAATAAACAAACTATCAATGCTACAGTAGTGTATACATTGGAAAGCATGAAGTAATTATAGTTGAACTTGCCTAAAATGCAAAAATGCCATTGAAATATTGTTTGACTTGGATAAAATTTGACTTGGATAAAATTTGACTTACAGGTTATTATGGAAAACACAACAATTTGGCATGTAAAATTATATCAACTACTTAAATTCGACTTAAACAAGTTTAACTGTATAGCTTGTTGTAAAACACCCATTTTTTGAATGTATAATTATGATAAATTTTACATATAAGCTGATCACAGCCTAGCATAGATTTTATGGCTATGAATTCAATTGTCTTCATATGGATGGATATCATACGTTGATGCAGCCGCAAGTGAGACGAGCTGTTGAACCATGGTTTATTGTTATAGATATTCTCCCACCTTTCACTATATCGATCACATAACTAATTATGAACAGCATTTTGGTTGGCAAGGACGTTGACTTGGCCATTTATTGAACCGTGCCTGTTCATTGCATTTTTTTGTTTATGTAAACAGAATTCTTGTGAAAATTATCAACTTGACAATTAATAACAAAAAAATGATGTAATAAATAGTTATAAAATTCTATCAGGTCATATTATAACTGACAAATAAAAAGTGTTTCACCCAAGCAGATAATTGATTATATAATAGCAATTACATAATAATTATATAATCACCGATGATGTGGATCTTTTTATCACTTTTTAGTAGAACAGTTTGGAGGTTTGACCATGTACTTGATTCCTAAGGCCTAATAAAAAAATTATTAGTTTATCACTGTCGCACACATGTCTTCGATAGTATTGAAAAAATATATATTTTTTGGGGGGGAAAAATAGATTTTTAAAATTTATTTATTTATTTTTTTAAAAACATTTTTTTCATTTTGTTAGTAAATACCGGTAGTTAATAATAATATTTATTTGGCAAAGTAAAAGTACAATCTTGCAGGAGCAAGGAATAGGCACGAGCCCAAGCAGTAAACTACCCTTGCTCCATCATCAAAATATACAGTAAAGGCAAAAGAAAAAAAGTTGGTAGATATTGTTTGTAATCTCAATCATGTTTTACTTTGAATATCACTGTTATAACCCAATGGTGATATTTGACTTTACTAAAGTAATACAGTAATAATAATACAGTAAATAATAAAAACACTTTGGAAAGTGTGTAAATTGATCTCTTGATATTTTGTAAGCCCATTGCTCATGTTATGACTGGTTATCAGGCCTATGCTAGGCCCATGCTTTGGAACAAGCATATAGTAAAGTTGTGTGGTGCTTTTGACTTTCCATTGTATTATTAATCATAGTTTTCTAGATCTACCACTAACACATAATAATTACCTACATTATGTAAAATTTTCACTGCCATCCTGCCACTGCAATACTGTAAAAACCCATCTAATGTGCCTTCAGTGTGCTCATTTCAAAGTTTTCACGTGATGGTACAGTAGTTTAGGAATATTTCCCAAATTAATTTAGTCACTGTATATGCTATTTCCTTTTTTCAGAATGCTTTTTAGGGATTGGAATTGAACAAAGGATGCTAACAGTGTTTTTTTCTGTACTATAAATGTCACTAAAATAAACCATGAAAATTTAATCTAGCATTTGTATACTTTTACTTGGAACTTCACAAGATTTGCCTTTCTTGCTAAGTGTAGAAATGGTTTTTTTTTTTTTGGCTTTTTTTTCCTGAATTTTATCTGCAACATGTCCCTTATTGCCAGAGACCTTTGTCTAAAATTAAATGGATGCACAGTAGTGTCGTTATTGTATGGAAGTCCCAAGGTAATAAGAAACATTATAAAGAAGTTTGATAAATTGGAGATAATAATATAATTTACATGTTACCAAGTTTAATTTGATGCTAAGAGAATGGTGATTTTAATGAAGATGACAACATTTATGTATTGACAATGATTACAGTATAATTATAGATGATTATCAGACAATGTGACATTCAAATTTTTCATGCATTAATCCAACTTTTGTGTAATAATTTCTACTAGTGTATGATACACAATGATAACAAACTAAACCAAAACCAAATTTTTTCCGAGCCACTATGGCTCATAGGGCTGGAGCTTATCCCCAGTTTCTGTAGTGTGAAGCGGATGAGAGTTGTACTCCCCCTGGATGGGACACGAGTCCATCGCAGGTTAGTCCCCAGCAGTTTGCTAGTACCCATTGATACAGCTGGGTGGACTGAAGCAATTTAGCTAAAGTGCCTTGCCCAAGGACACAAGCGAATCTGCACAGCGGAGACTCGAAACCCCGACCTTACGATTGAAAGTCCGAACCTCAACTGCTGCGGAAAACTGCCGCTATTAAACAGTAACAAACTAAAGTAATTGCTTATTATGGCGATAGGATTGTCATGTTGTAGAACATCGTATTTGAGGACAATAGTTAATAGTCTATTTTGTATATGAAAATTATTCTGGTATTATGAAGTCATCAAAATTTGAATAGGGAAATAAATGAAATTGCAAAAACAAACTGTAATGTAATTCAATTCAATAATTCAAGCATTGAATAATGCTAAAGTCTGATTCAACCATTTTATATTAACTAATAATCATGTAGTGTTATCTGATAGTTCATATTTCATACATCCTGTAGTATTTAAAGGATGGAGAAGGGGAAGGGTTCATTCCGTTGTCTGTCTTTAATACACATCTAGTTGTTTATAAGAGACAGGGCAAGGACGTTGACTTGGCCATTTATTGAACCGTGCCTGTTCATTGCATTTTTTTGTTTATGTAAACAGAATTCTTGTGAAAATTATCAACTTGACAATTAATAACAAAAAAATGATGTAATAAATAGTTATAAAATTCTATCAGGTCATATTATAACTGACAAATAAAAAGTGTTTCACCCAAGCAGATAATTGATTATATAATAGCAATTACATAATAATTATATAATCACCGATGATGTGGATCTTTTTATCACTTTTTAGTAGAACAGTTTGGAGGTTTGACCATGTACTTGATTCCTAAGGCCTAATAAAAAAATTATTAGTTTATCACTGTCGCACACATGTCTTCGATAGTATTGAAAAAATATATATTTTTTGGGGGGGAAAAATAGATTTTTAAAATTTATTTATTTATTTTTTTAAAAACATTTTTTTCATTTTGTTAGTAAATACCGGTAGTTAATAATAATATTTATTTGGCAAAGTAAAAGTACAATCTTGCAGGAGCAAGGAATAGGCACGAGCCCAAGCAGTAAACTACCCTTGCTCCATCATCAAAATATACAGTAAAGGCAAAAGAAAAAAAGTTGGTAGATATTTTTTGTAATCTCAATCATGTTTTACTTTGAATATCACTGTTATAACCCAATGGTGATATTTGACTTTACTAAAGTAATACAGTAATAATAATTAACACTTTGGAAAGTGTGTAAATTGATCTCTTGATATTTTGTAAGCCCATCGCTCATGTTATGACTGGTTATCAGGCCTATGCTAGGCCCATGCTTTGGAACAAGCATATAGTAAAGTTGTGTGGTGCTTTTGACTTTCCATTGTATTATTAATCATAGTTTTCTAGATCTACCACTAACACATAATAATTACCTACATTATGTCAAATTTTCACTGCCATCCTTCCACTGCAGTACTGTAAAAACCCATCTAATGTGCCTTCAGTGTGCTCATTTCAAAGTTTTCACGTGATGGTACAGTAGTTTAGGAATATTTCCCAAATTAATTTAGTCACTGTATATGCTATTTCCTTTGCAGAATGCTTTTTAGGGATTGGAATTGAACAAAGGATGCTAACAGTGTTTTTTTTCTGTACTATAAATGTCACTAAAATAAACCATGAAAATTTAATCTAGCATTTGTATACTTTTACTTGGAACTTCACAAGATTTGCCTTTCTTGCTAAGTGTAGAAATGGGTTTTTTTTTGTCTTTTTTTTCCTGAATTTTATCTGCAACATGTCCCTTATTGCCAGAGACCTTTGTCTAAAATTAAATGGAAGCACAGTAGTGTCGTTATTGTATGGAAGTCCAAGGTAGTAAGAAACATTATAAAGAAGTTTGATAAATTGGAGATAATAATATAATTTACATGTTACCAAGTTTAATTTGATGTAAGAGAATGGTGATTTTAATGAAGATGACAACATTTATGTATTGACAATGATTACAGTATAATTATAGATGATTATCAGACAATGTGACATTCAAATTTTTCATGCATTAATCTTACTTTTGTGTAATA
The DNA here is from genome assembly GCF_011630105.1 of Anneissia japonica. Taxonomy (NCBI): domain Eukaryota; kingdom Metazoa; phylum Echinodermata; class Crinoidea; order Comatulida; family Comatulidae; genus Anneissia; species Anneissia japonica. The sequence continues at coordinate 1,341,263 of NW_022719050.1, forward strand.
ATTTCCACTAGTGTATGATACACAATGATAACAAACTAAACCAAATCCTTTCCGAGCCACTGGGGCTCATAGGGCTGGAGCTTATCCCCAGTTTCTGTAGTGTGAAGCGGATGAGAGTTGTACTCCCCCTGGATGGGACACTAGTCCATCGCAGGTTAGTCCCCAGCAGTTTGCTGGTACCCATTGATACAGCTGGGTGGACTGAAGCAATGTAGCTAAAGTGCCTTGCCCAAGGACACAAGCGAATCTGCACAGCGGAGACTCGAAACCCCGACCTTACGATTGAAAGTCCGAACCTCAACTGCTGCGGAAAACTGCCGCTATTAAACAATAGCAAACTAAAATAATTGCTTATTATGGCGATAGGATTGTCATGTTGTAGAACATCGCATTTGAGGACAATAGTTAATAGTCTATTTTGTATATGAAAATTATTCTAGTATTATGAAGTCATCAAAATTTGAATAGGGAAATAAATAAAATTGCAAAAACAAACTGTAATATAATTCAATTCAATAATTCAAGCATTGAATGCTAAAGTCTGATTCAACCATAATATACAACCATTTTATATTAACTCATAATCATGTAGTGTTATCTGATAGTTCATATTTCATACATCCTGTAGTATTTAAAGGATGGAGAAGGGGAAGGTTTCATTCCGTCATGCTATGTTTACTGATTTTCTCAAAATTAAAGGCAACTTTATATCTTAATGAATTCAAAACAGGATGTGCAGAGTACATTTAATAATGGCCTCTTCCTGTTTGTATTTTTATAAAATGGTAATGATATTTTATTAAATATTTAAAATCTATTAATCTGTAAATAGATAGAAAAGATTCCTGTGTTTCTACAAAATGATAGTCATTTTGAGTGTTACTATTTAAAACCTAGACTTAGTAACAGTTGATTTTTATGATAATGTATTCCCAACAAAGATTATTATTAATGTCAGTGACAAGTAGATTTATATATATCGCATCTTATATCATTTATTTCACCAGTAAATCAACAAATAAACTATGGCTAACTGGCCGGGATTGCCCAAAATCAACACAGCATTACTCTCGCGGGGCTCTTCTGGCAGCACATACAGTACAAAAATTTAACATAATACATTTGAGTATATTAAAATATATATAAATATAAAAATAAACCATTAATTTAAATAATTTCATTAAAAAATTTAAAAGTTACTAAAGTTAATTACTTACAATATATACGGTTTGTTGATATCGGTCAGTTTTTTTAGACTTCATTAAGGTGAATTCAAATTAATTAAAAATTTAATTTATAAAAAATAAGATCCTATATTTATGAATGCAGTGAAAACTTTTTGTAATATGTCAATTTTATATTACTAGGTTTTGAAGTTATTATATTTTGAAAGTTATTTTGGTAAATAATATATTTTAAATGGAATACATGTATTCAATATACACTACTTGTGTTGGTGAATTCGGTTATACCAAGTTTTCGCATCAAAGTTACAGTAAGTTGCAGGTATCAAAATTTGTTTACTATTTCAATCTTGATTACAGTAGCTTGATAATAATGACGTATGTTTTGGCTGTACCACCAATTTATACAAATTAAATTAACAAAGGAGTGGCAAAATTAATGTGTAATAAGTAATTTAGTTAATTTAGTAGAAATTAATCAGAACGGCAAGTTGATTGTGGGTTATAAAATGTTATTTTATTTTAAACATTGGATTTGAAAGTGAAATTTAAATACTGATTAGTTGTAATCAATAATGATGTATTGCATAGAAAGTTACATTTTCATGCTTTTTTTTAGCTACGATACTGATGATCTTAAAAATAATTTGAATCTAACTGTATTATCTCAAATACCTTTCTGATACATGGATTTGTAAGTCATATGTCGCAGGTTGAAATAATTTACACCCAAGGCCAAACAAAAATAAAAACGTGTTTCTTGTTTTGGTCTTCTTCTTTTAAGGGATGAGGAGACCTCAATTAACTATATTTTATGTATAAGGGGAAGAGAAACATGTTTTTTTTTTTCTTTATTTGGTATGTAGTTACACACATCCAATGTTCATTTGATTTATTTTGCATTCAAAGTCGCATGTTAAATTAAAATGATGAAAAAATACATATAATAAAGTATGAATGAATAAACAGTACAAAATTTGAAATAATTATTTGATTGTCTGGAAAACCTGTTAAATAGTGTTTATACACCAGACTTATTTCTAATTGGGTCTAGAAGCCAGGGGAATTAATGAACAAAAAAGAATATTTATATATACAGCAGCCAAGGTTTGGTAAATATAGAAATAATTAACAAACAAGTTTTTGATATGAAAAATTTCTAGATTTTTTTATTTTTAAAAATTAAAAAAATAATATAAAAACATAAAATTAAAAAAAACAATAAACATTCTAAAAGTTTTCTCTTAAACAAGCATTGGTCTGCAATTTTAACATTCTGTGTATATTGCACTCATGTTTCATTTTTGGGTCTACTGCCCTTGCGGGTGTCAACACTTGGCTATCATTTGAAAATATACTTGTGAGAATAAATCCGGTAAGGTGAATGATGGGATATAGAGTAATAAGCAGAGATTTGTCTCGATCTGGGCCAAGTTTTACCTTCTTTTTAGATTGGTGTCCCAATTTTTTAGTCCATTTTTTTAACATATATGTTTTTTTAATTTTTTATTTCATCTCAACAATTTGAACTTCAAATGCGTTGGTTTACAGTGTAGATTTTCTTTTTGTTTGTGTCAATTGAGTGATGGTTTATTGTTTTGTTTGAATTATAGATGTTCCAGCCACAATACGATTAGAAAATTTACTGAGCAATGGCGATTGGCATCGAAGATCTTCCAGCAAAGCACAAAGTCGGAAGTATGTACATTTTTAGATTTTTTTTCAGTTTGTGAAAAATTTGTATTGCAGTGTACAGGAACATTGGGAATCTTTTTTTCTCTATTCGAACAGTTTTATTTTGAATAAAAACAAAAAAGATCAATTTTAGACTTGTTTTGATAATAAAAAATCACTGATTCAGTCCAAAATGTTCATTGTTAAAATTGTCATACCTCTTCCCACTCTCAGGTGTTGCAGTTTAAAGCCAAAGTGTATTTTTTTAGTTTAATTTTTTTAATATTGCAAAATCAAATAACTTTGATATCGGCATTCAACAACTTTTAGAATAGTTTACATGCAAGATAAATTCTGGGATATTATTCAAATTTGCTCTTTTAAAAGGATAACATAGTTTATTCCCATGAGAGACAGATTGAAACAATTCCATGCTTGGCTGATTTTTATTAATGATAAATTTACTACAACATTCCTTAAATTGATATACGATTCATGGATCTATACAAAGAATATAGTAGTGTATGTATCTTCAGCATAGAATAAACATTACTCCGAATAATAATCTTTGCTTGTGCGAAGGAAAATATTTTCTTGTACTGTTTAATTGAAAGCTAAGCTTTTCAGACATTGCATATTTTGTTTGAATTTATTTACACAAAGTAAACAAATTTATTTTAAAAATCAAAATCAAATACATATTAAAAATCTTGAAAGTGCTTTTCCCACACTTTCACCCTATAGCCACTAAAACAGATAAGATTACTTTTTATTGTCCAGATAATCAGAAATTCCATTTTCTTTCGCAGTACGTGACATTACTGTTTATTCCAAAAAACAACTGCTAATAGAAATATTCAAGATAAAGATGCGGATGATTCTAATATTATCAAATGTCTCTAAGATCAGTAATTGTCTAAGATGAAAAATTTGTCTGAAAACCATTTTAAATGGATAACATAATATATTTATACCATTTTGATATAATATTCTATTAGTAATAATTATATTTATTTTATTTTGAAATTGTCAAATGGCAAAGTATTGCAATGTAGAGCTCATTAATGTTCTATGAGTGTAAAAAACCACATAGCATTTGGTGTGGGTAGCAAATGGCAGTAAAAGAAAGAAAAGGAACCACAATGCTGAAATGCAGCATCTATACAATATTTGCATACTTTAGAATATCCATCTAGTCTGATCAATGTTAAGTTTAACTCGGCAGTATGCACATATCCCAAATTAAATACCAGTAGAACTTGCCTAAGTCGAATCTAAAATGGCATTCAAATTAGAATTGTTTGACTTAGATAAAATTTGATTTACACATCGTTAATTAATGGAAAAGAACAGTTTGGCATGTAAAATAAGATCATCTTAGAAATTATTTGAGTTAGTCAAAAGCCTGGTTCTCACGAGAGCCCTAGTAACCGTTAGCACCTGCGTGAGAACGCCTGATCAGTTAGCGGTATCCGGATACGCTAACGGTTAGCAAGTGCTATCGGTTAGCAAGTTGAGGGCGTTTCTATCATCAACCAATCACACGTATGCCTTTACAATTTCCAGTTTCTTAATGGCCAGTGATTCGATCATCATATTGTTGGTATCCGAATCGTGATTTTCTCACATGGACGCACAACAGCTAACGGTTAGCAGAATCCGGATCCTGCTAACCGTTAGCTGCCGCGTGAGAACATAGCCAGAGTCGACTTAGGCAAGTTTGACTGTAGAATATAAAAAGTTGATTAAGCTTAAAAGGTAATAGATCCTGCTTGTGCTTTACTTATTTAAATATATATTTTCATTGTTAATTTTGTATATTTAAATAAGTTTATTATCTTATAAGTGTAAATATAAAAGAATTAGTTGCATAAAATATACTACTCTTTGCATAGACCCTTGAATTATCTGAAAGTCAGATTAAGAATTATATTTAAGTAGAAGTTGAAAACCAGTTTTTATCATCGTAAATTATAAATAAATTCTGCCCCCTTGACTGACCACCAGTGATTTACTCCAGGAATCTTGACAGGAGGCTCTAAGCAGTCCCTTGGTTTCATCTAGCTCTACCAGTTGATTTGATCTCAATAAGCACTTGGCTTATAGCTTATAGGAAATTAAGAATATTTTTTTCTGTATTAAAAAAATATCCTATATCAAGATTACCATATTTAACTTAATGGACAGAAAAAAATTTGTGCAGTCAGTGTTTTTGAAGTACAGTATAATTTTTAATTGTTTTTAATTACAAAAAAAAAATATCAATTTACGATGATACAATCCCTGTAATCACATTATTTAACAGATTCCAGTTGATTGATTGACGTCAGTATCACTTCAGTGATATTAATTACTGCTGCACCTAAAGCCTTCAATGCTAAATAGGCTTAATACTTTTAACACTAGAGGGCTCACTTCATTATTTACAGTCCAATATTTCATTGTCAATTAGGATCAAGATCAAATACAGACAATTTTACAGGGTCTTCATCAGACTCCTATAGTTCATTTATTTTGTGTGCACATGCAAAATGTGATAAAAAGAAGGCATAAATTTAGACAGGTCTGATGCTGAATATAGAAATTAATTGGGCGGCCACTTCAACATTTATCAAGATGCTGCTCACAGACTATATAAAATGGTTTTATTATTTTATTATTGTACATCTTTTTTAATCATTTGTTTTGTTTTATTCTACTGTAGGAAATCCAGATTGTCAAGTAGAGATAAGAAGGCGAAGCGTAAATTGTCGAAAAATTCATCCTATCTGTTTGCATCAAGTAAGTAAAAAAAAAGCATTTTAAGTTTTGAGCCAGGGAAGAGCATGCTTTGGTGAAACTATCCAAATTTAACTGCAGTAACATGCTTTGGGAGACTTATCAAAATTCATTGTTTACAGTTTTTCCAATTATTTGCTTAGAAAACATTATATGGGAAAACATTATTCTGAAGAACATCATGTTAAAATTCATACAATTAATATTTTTTGTTATATAATTTTATTGAAAATAATATTTTTTCAAAAGTATTGTTCTGCTATATATACTTTTTAATTTTCATTTACACTCTAAGTAAATGTTAAATTATATGTACTATATATCTAAATTTTTAATAAGGCTTTTTCCTAACATGCAAGTAAGTATTTTATTAATTTAGTGTATTTTACCATTTATTATCTGTCATTTTTTTGTCAATTTTTTTATTGTTTTATGTATGTTTTGTAAATATCATGAGTCCAATATTGCACGAGCTGGAACTTCTAAATTTCTTACAGAATTAAGAGATTTAAGGCAGCATAAAAAAGAAAAAGAGAAGATGCTGGCATGTTCTTTACCTAATTTTCCAACTAAAGGTATCAATATCGCTCTGAAGTATTTTACTAACCATGTCTCCAATTAATAAGTTTTGAGTTTAATCTACTACTATAACATCTCTTGTGAATCATTACTGACTAATGCTATACACCTTTCTTAATTGTCAAGAAGCATAAGCCTGGAATATGCAATTTTTGCTTAAAACTGAACAATGGTCCACACATAAGTTCTTGTTATTGCTTCCACCTTAATTCTTAAGACCTAGTAAATTAATGTTTCTTCCTCAATCTTTTCACCCTCTTTAATAATAACAATGAAAATTATCTGTTTAAGGGAAAACGCTCATGGCGCCCATCCACAAGAAGTGAAATTATGACAGAAAAATTAAAATTTATGAAACCAGAAAACAGTTATATTACAGTCTTTGATGTTGCTGAATATTATTGACATTATTTAGCTGCAACTTACACTAATCACTAACTTTTTTCCCTCATATTAGCCATCTTTGCTGTGAAATGTTTATCTTTCTGTCTGTTGGGCTTTTTTTTTTTTTTTGATTTTTCTGTTTTATTTATTTATTCGTATCCAATAATATTTTCAGTGTGATACAGCTTGGTAATAGCTGCTACCGAGAATTTGTGTCAATTATATTCTAGTCAGTGTTTCATCTAATTATTTCTCAATTTTCTTAGTTATTTAGCTTTGACAGAAATAAAACGGTGGAGTTTATATTATTTTTTTTCCATCAGAACTCCGCGAACTGAAGCAACTGAAAAAGGAAAGCAAGATGTTATCTCGATCGCATTCGCAACCTGTGACTCCGAAAGGCTCACTGGATTTATCTCGCCAATGCCGAATGGATATCAAGAAAAAACGTGCGGCACAGCTAGCTATAGGTGCGTACTTGTTACTTGCATAGCGCCTTTCTTTTCAGTTACGAAGCGTACTAAGGGATGGTCACATTAGTGAGTTGTGCTTTAGTAGTTAAAATGCGTGTTTGCCTTCCACTGACAGGGTCGTTTCTATAAATAACCAAATTATGCTTTTATAATATAAAACCAACTTGACTCCCTAAAAAAAATAAGAGACACAGTTTATGGAGCAGCTGCTGTAGTGCCAGATGAGGCCTACAGTTTGGAATCGTATTTAGAGGTGTTTACACAGGCGACACTGTTCCCCCACATTGAACCTGTAATGTTTGGCAACTTAAGTCATACTTTTTGTCAGTTATTGTTATGTTAACTCCTGGGTTGTCAAACGTTTGATTGCTGAATAAAAGGGGTATTAATATTTTCTTCATCCATTCACTGAAATGCCCTAATAAATTATTTCTTTACTAAATGTGAAATGAAGCTGTTGTGACTTCTAATTTATAGAATTTTATAATCATTAATTTTATTTTACTCTGTTTTAGCTGCTTTGAAGAAAAGAGCACGTAGTCTTTCACTGCCGGACATAAACTGTAAAACACCATCTGGTGCAAGTACACCAACACTCGAAGGACAGGGGTTCAACACATTATTGACTTCTGTGCCACCGCATACTCTCAATTCGATGAGGCGAAAATGTGCTTCCAGTGATGCATATGATATTGATAACATTGTCATCCCTTATTCAATCTTGTCTTCAACACGGGTTGAGAAACTGAACTACAAGGAGATTGTGACACCTAAGTGGAGAATGGTTACTGATGAGGAAGTCTTGAAGAGGAACTTATTGCTACAAGAATCAGCAGAGGACCAGCCAGATGAGGTATGATAGGGGGTTGGTAATTACTAGAGGGGAGAGTTGCTGCATTTCTTCATGATTTACAAGTGGTTTACTAAGAACCCTTTGCTGACAAAAAAATAAATGTGCAAACTAAAACAGTAATATTATTTATCTTAACTGGCAAAGATAATTTTCTTTTATATTTTTCGTTGAAAGCAAATGGAGTTCGATTTATGTGGCAGTATATTGAAAACCCATAAATTCGCCACTAAAAGGATGTCCATGAGTGTATTTTACTAAATATCTAAATACATTTAATTGGTGATACGCTTCCGTGAGCGTATCACCTTTGTCTTCGTTCGGATTTTTCTTCTTTATTTATTTATTGGTGATACGCTTCCGTGAGCGTATCACCTTTGTTTTCATTCGGATTTTTCTTTATTTATTTATTGGTGATACGCTTCCGTGAGCATGTTTTAGGTCATTTTGAGAATTTCATCTGAATTAAAAAAAACTTTTTCCATTAATCTCCTCATTTATTAACATATTTATTTAAGCGTATCTTTCTTATTGTGAGTCAATCGTTTCTCATCTTCCGAGTAAGTTATAGCTGAGACAATTCTCTTTCGGAATCATGTCCTTCATTTTCATTTTGATGACGTCATCATGGTCAAAATGAATGATTTTTGGACCTCTTCATCTTCAATTATTGAGAAATAATATATTAATATATTGGACATACCAACAGAGGGCGGCAGACTATTTCAACGCTATCAGACTGATTATATAGTTCATATGAAGGGAAAATTTGTATTGTTACGACGAACAGGTATCAAAATTGTGCGTAGATAACGTCACACGTGACTGGCAACCTTAAAACGCTTGTTATGACTATTTCAGATGAAGCCAAATGTTTGTTGAAGTTGGCATGTGCGTAGCTCGCAGCAATTTTGAGATATCGTGCGAACAGAAATGGGGAAAAAGAAAGAAGAATAAGAAAAAGAAGACTAGATTTGAACTCGTCACTGAGGACGAGTTAGGTGATCCGCCCGACTTGACTCAGAAGTGTGCTGAAAATGACTTGAAACATGCTTTAAATTACTGCACCTAAAAGGTGATATTTAGAATGTTAAAAACCTTAACGCACACGTACGCGCACAGGAAGACGTGCACAGGAAGATGCGTGCGCAAACTATAATCAAATATCACCTTTTAAATACAGTAATTTAAAGCACGTTTCAGGTCAGTATCAGTACGCTTCTGAGGTCGGTGTCCGGCAGATCACCTAACTCGTCCTTAGTGACGAAAACATAATATTCATAAATTGAAGACCCATGGCAAATGCAGGCTGGAATTGGGTCCTAACACAATATAAAATTGGTAAATTGGTATGCATTTGACTCTAACGCCAACTTACATCCACAAGATCAGGCATATTATCAATGAAAAAATTTGTTTAAATCGGTTTTCTTCGATATTCTTTTGATTACATGGTGGTTATTATGTGACACGCTACCAGCGGCAAAGATTTCTAATAGTTCAACTTTATTAACATTACTTAAACCCTCATTCTACATGTTCACTACATAACGAATCCCAACAAACGGCAGCAGGGTGGATTACAACCCGAAAGACACAAGTGTACTACATATCAAGATTAAACTTTGTGTGCAATGCCGTCCGCACGTGTCATGGCGTACGCACATTTTCACGCGCACAGCACTTTTTGAAATTGAAAATTAAGTTTTTTTGCATATCATGATTTCCTGACACTCAATTCACAGTTCCATTCTCTCTCAGCCATTTTAGTGCAAAAGCAATGCCATACATGCGCATCAAATATACGAATTCGTCCACTTGAGTCGACATACTGACATTGTATTAACAAATTTCCATGTCTTGTTAAATGCCTTTTTTTATTCTGATACCAAAAGTCTCCATGTTCAATCGTTCAAAAATCCTCAAAATAACTATCATCAGTCCCAGCGTATCACCGAATTCGTCTATGACAAATTCCGAATCTAGTTACTGTTATTCTTCATACATTGCCATTCTAGTGTTTTAGTGATTTATTTAAATTTATTATTTCACATGTCTAAATATTGATTAAATTACTGTTGTTTATGTTACAGGATGACCAGCAAAATATTGAAGCCATCAAACTTCGGCATAGCAAATCAGAAGTCATGGAGAAGTCACTGTATATGGTAGCTTTGACAGATCATTCACACAGCAACATGAGAAGAAGTCATTCAAGAAGATCACGTACAAATAGTGCCACAACACCAGATCCAAACTCACCAGATTTGATTATGAGTGAAACACAAATGTCAGACAATCTCAATGCTTCAAGCTCAGCCATATCGCTACCAGCAAGTGCATCTGTTACACCATCACAGTCGCCAGTCACTGTTCAGGACAGCAGTGTCTTGGAGAGGAATCCGGAGAAGCGTCGCATTTCAAACAATAGCGAAAGCGCTGTACAGTTCGAAGAGGAGTTCCCTATGGTAGATCCATGGCCATTAAGAACTTTCCCACTTACAGAAGAAGAAACAAAAGATTTGGAAGCAGACACCTCAATATTCCATTTGGAACCAGATTTTTACAAATCCAGTGGGACTTCTACTCCCAAAAGCAGTGTTACCCTGAGTAGAGCACAATCACCACGCTCAGACTTAAGTTCAGAACCCGAGGATCTTAATGAGGACCCGAATGATCCGGAATGGACAATTGTCATGAAACAAAAAAAAGTTGAGGTTACTCCTAAGGGTTCAATCGTTCTTAAACTTGCAAGAAGATGAAAACAAAAAGTTGATGAAGAGGATAAAATTGCCGGATGAGGTGGCTTTTGAAGAGCAAGTCATCTGCAGGAGTGATTTATCAACCGTTGGATATCCTCCTGAAAGTGCAAGCCAGTACTGTATCTACCAGTAACGCTTCAGAGAGAAGCTTTTCGATGCATGGACAACTTGCAAAAAGATATGCAAGCTCAAGAAACGATGAATGCCAGTTAGTGGTGGCACCCTCTAGAATAGTTAGCACATAAGTTCTAGATTTTATTGAAAGTGGTAGGAGAAAATGCATGTGATGAGAGTGTACAGGAGAATGTGATAAGTAACTTTACTGCAGCCTTTGTCAATTGTTCTGCATCTTGCTATCTTGTTTTCTTTGAGTAAAAAATCCCCAAAAAACAGTTCCTGAATGTATTCGGAATCAGATATTCTGATACAAATCATAGCTTTTTCCTTGCTGGTAATTGGTATGTGCTTGCCCGGGTGTGGAATATGATGTTATTGTAGCTATTTGGTCTCCAACATACAGGCCTAGTCTTCCTCACAGTTACTATTGTCTACTTACTTACTGATTGCAAAGAAATGCAAGGAGGTTTTAAGAATGGTGAAGTAGATAGCTTGTAGATAACGTTTACTTTGCACTGATGTTGCCTCGCGCTGAAACATAACAAAATTTTGAGTAATAGATTCACATTGATTTGTTTTTTTTTGTTTTTGTTTTTTGTTTTTGTTTTTTTTTTCTTCCTTTGATCTGTATGTGTTACATTAACACAACAAGTATTTTGCCTTTACTGTGGTTATCAGATATAATGGTTTTCGTCAGTCATCAGCAAAGCGAAAGAATTGAAAAAAAAAAAGTAGGAAAAACAAAATCCAAAAACATGCATGTCAGACTGTATTTTCTTTTATTCTTTGTTATGAACAAAGATAGACTTGATGTCTATCAGTACTTGTGCACTGTGTGTATAGATTATATAAATATATATGAATATATATTTACAGAGCATAAAATACTATAATTTGATATCTAAAATCTCTTTACTTGATTGTATGGTGGTTGTAAGATTTGATTGTACTGATAACGTCTTTTTTTTTTTTTCAAAATTGCTTACCAATAGATTTTATGATAATGAAAACAAATTCAATAACATGCGCAAATCTAACAAAAATATACTATTTGAAAAAAAAATCTTTATACATGATATGAAAGTTAATAATAATACTAAAGATATATTTGTGTTCACCTTTGTTTTGTAGTTTACTACATTATGAGATATTTGTAGATATTTGATTTGTATCAATTTACTTTTTGTAGATGATCAAGTACTGTGACATGGTATTTTAAAAAGTTATACTGTATCTACATTATCTGTTTGTCAGTAGATTTTCATTAGATCTATTCATTCTTATTCTTGTCAGCTCTTCAAGTAATTAGCTTTGGATATATTAAAACATACAGCGAATAACATGGTCAACAGTAAAGTTAAATCTTGTATATAATGCTTCTACCAATCATTATCAAGGGTATATTGCAAGATATTGTGGTTACAGACAGCTTGGCTGTTTTGCAAGTTATTGCAAGTACAGGTGGCTAGGTTGCTTTGTATCAATAAACCAAGCTCTTGTGGGTAAAGACTATAGGTTATTCTGTCTATAGCAACATATTTTTGGTCCAGACAGTTAGGTTGTTCTGTATGTGTATTTAGCCAAGTGTTATGGGTACAGACACAACTAAGGCAGTATGTTTAATAACAGTTTGTCTTGGCTTTTCCATAAAATTTTTAAAAATAAAAAAAGAATTGATGTTAAGATAATGAATACAGATTAGGTACAAACTCTGTAGGATGTTTTGCTTCGGTTTTTGAATACCTGTAATAATTTGAATGTATCCTTTAAATGCCAATTGGAGACATTAATTTTGATCATGCATCTGCTATTTTGCATACCAAGAAATTGGTTAGAGCATTGTACATATGACATTTTTTCGTAGATTGTTCAGTTGGTTTGTTATCTTTGTAGTGAGTAGATGCTAAGGTACATAACAAAAAAAATTACTACTGTACTATCGTTATTGATTGTATTTATTTGGTACTGTTTCCATAAACAACCTTCTATAGAACAAGCGGCTGTGAGGCGTTTAAAGATGATAATTATTTACAAATAAATGTCCCACGTATGTGAACAAGTTTTGAAAATAATTTTGATTGTGGTAGCATGTTGTTCTTGTTTATACAGTATTTTAAATTCTCTGCTTTCCTCCAAGAAAAACCATAATAATGTTGTCTTTAACAAGAAATTAAGATAACATAAATCTGTTCTACTGAAGCCTAACACGCATTTCTTTGCTTAAGACCCAATAAACAAGTGGCCATCTCTTTTTGGACAAAGCCCACCCAAGCCAACATGCAAGCGACAATTTCATGGCTGTTTGATGATTATGGTAGTGATAGTGAAGATATGGTGATGAGGATGATAGTACTCTGTACTGTAGCAGTGAAGTGAAACGGCACACTCTAACCCAACTAATCTTAGCAAATGAGAACTCAAGCACACAACTACACTTAAGAAAAAATGCAAGCCTTACACTAACAATAATTAGGCTTATGCACCTCAAATGATGTTTCCATCAGGTGTCACAGGACAACGACTTTTAGTAAACAAAACACCATTTGGCCTGATGATGCTTCCTGGATTGCATGCAAAATATTATGAATAAACAGGGAAGTCCAGTAGAAAAGATTTATATCCTTGCATTGATGTTTCTATGTCATTAATAAATTAGTGCTTGTCATACCAAATTTCATTGGGTCCCATGTACACTATTTTATTGGTGGCTCTTTCTAGAAGGAGAAAGAAAATTCACGGAGGCCCTAAATTTGGGTTGATGATGTTTCCATCAGGTGTCACAGGACAACGACCTTTAGTAAACAAAACACCATTTGGCCTGATGAAGCTTCCTGGATTGGATGCAAAATATTGTTATGAATAAACAAGAAAGTCCAGTAGAAAAGATTTATTTCCTCGCATTGATGTTTCTATGTAATTAATACTGTAAATTAGTGTGTGTCATACCAAATTTCATTGGGTCCCATGCACACTATTTTATTGGTGGCTCTGTCCAGAAGGAGAAAGAAAATTCACGGAGGCCCTAAATTTGGGTGCTCACTCTTCATTGCGCTTAGTGCGCGCCATACCTAATTCATTTGGTGTTCCCCTTTCCCCCATCGTCATACTCGATTTGGGTTTTTTTTGTACTAGACTATGTCTCGACTGAGTTCAAAATGTTCAAAATTAACTTGCTCGTTGGTGGCGCTGTCCAGCAATGTGATGTCGACTGTAGAATGTTTGCCCATAGAGCTATTAAACCTGTCTCTTATACACATCTAGATGTGTATAAGAGACAGGTGCAGGATTCAGAATGATCAAAGGATCAACTGATCAAGAAATATAATCATACCACAAGTAAGATTTGGTACCTGTAGCTTTTAGTGGTGCAATACTACCAATGCTCAAAACTTTAATTGAAAATGCCATAACAAATACATTATGTCTCTTTTATTTATATCTCGTCGTACACATTCAATAGCAACTGTACTTGTATGTGTTTGCCACACACTGATGTGTTTACATAATTCTCTACAGCTGATTGGTGAATAATGGAGTGAATTATGTGTTTACATAATTCTCTCCATTATTCACCAATCAGCTGTAGGATCTGTTTACGACAAGAAAATCTGTTTCTTGATTGCATCACATACAAGAAAGTAGACAGACAAAGACTGCTCAGTGGGTAGGTTTGTTACTTTTTTTCTACATTCTAGTAGGACCCTAGCTGTTTACTATAGATAGGCCTAGGCTAGCCTATATAGGCCTACATACATGACACATACTAGTAATAGTTAGGCCTAGTACGCGTAGGATCCAGCCGGCTGGGCACCCTTTGAATCAGCCACTGGACACAGCTTGGTTAGTTGACAGTGGCATGGCCCCAGTAGACCTAGTCCCCGTCCTCCTAAATTTGTCAAAATTCTAAATTAGGCCTAGGGTCTATTATAGAAAACATAAAACATTAGCTATTAAATCAGTATATAATAATTAGATAAATCATTAAAATTATTGTTTTTATGAATGTTTTTGCACAAAATATTATAGGCCTAAAAGCGAAATTATGATTTAATTACACTAAGAGGTAAATTTAAACTTGTTACTTGTGTAATCCTTGAAATCAATTTAATAATATGACTACTGTATAAAAGACTACAGTGCCAGTGCTTTCAGGGGCATCGTCCCCTGGACCCACACTAGACTCTTCATCTAAAAATCTATTTTTACGCAGACCTTGAGAAAACCTCCAGATTCTGCACCCAAGATCCATGTGGGGCCCATTAGAGATGTATTTTACTCCAGCATTGATGTACAATATTATACCCTGCAACAGCGTGCCAGATGTATTTAGATCATTCTCATATGAAACAATTGTTAAAAATAATAGTTTGAATTTTGTTAGAAAGCATCTGTCTCTAAAGTATCAGTTATATTTTCATGCATAAATTGACTACACTGAAGAAAATAATTTACTATGATTTGTTGCTGTTTTATTGACAAAGAATTGCCGTTTTTTTAAGGCCGCAAACAGCTGGAAAGCTTAAAAAGAAGAAAATTCCATTTTACAGCAGTAAGCCCTACTCATTTTTATTCTCAAATAAAGAAGTGCCAAGTTAATCATTTTGACTCTTAGTATCAAACAGGTGATCCAAATAAAATGGATTTGAATACTGATAAGAAGTGGATGAATTTACTGCCAACGCACTTGAGTGGGTACAACCAAGCTTCAAACCTTGCTCAGAATGAGATGGTCCGCAAACTGGTAAAAGAAGGGGAAACAGTATACCACTTCGGTTTTGGCCAGTCTCCCTTTCCAGTGATGAAAGCTGCCCAGAAAGCACTTACTGAACATACTGGAGAGAATGCGTATTTACCTGTTGCAGGTAGGGTACCATCATATAGTATTATAAATATGAAATCAGAAATGAAAAATTTTTTTTTTCTTTTTAATTACTGCTTACAACTTTTTAGTGTACAGTTTTTTGTTTTATAGATTATAAGCAGTTGTATCCTTTGTTATATACCTCATTATTTAAGCACATTTTAATTTTTGTTACAGGTCTGCCAGAGCTACGTGCAAGCATCTGTAAATTTCATGCTAAGGTTGACAACTTCAGCCAATTTGATGCTGATGACATCGTTGTTGGGCCAGGCTCCAAGGAGCTCATCTTTTTGCTGATGTTAGTCTTCAATGGAGGTAGGACAGGATCTTGAAATATGCTGCTGCTGCTGATGAAGATGATGGTGATGATGCTAGTGATTCTGATGTTGCCGTAGCTGTTGTTGATGATGATGATGATGATGATAATGATGGTGATGATGCTGATGCTGCTGCTACTAATGATGATGATGCTGATGCTGCTGCTGATGATGATGATGACGATGCTGTTGCTGAAGATGATAATGGTGCTGCTAATGAGGATGCTGCTGCCGATGCTGATGATGATGCTGAATATAATGATGATAATATGCTGCTGATACCATGACACTGATGCTGCAGATGATGGTGCTGCTGCTGCAGCTGTGATGATAATAATAATAATAATTTTGGCTTATATAGCGCATTATGCTAAAGCCTCAATGCGCTTAACAGTAAAAATAAAATTCGGGGGAAAAAAAAGAAAAAAAAAAAAAAATGATACTGATGCTGGTGATACCATAATGCTGATCGGATTTGATTTATTTGGTGTAAACAAAAAGGATAGCCCAAGAAAGTCTAGAAGAAGACTTATTTCCAGTTGGGTCCTTCTGGTGGTGATTGGGCAGTACACTGGGAGACAATCCCCTACTAATTTCCGAAGGGTGTACTACGTTCTTTAACGTGCACATGGGCCATAAATGCACACAGGACCAACGGCTTAAACGTCTCATCTGAAAGACAGTGCGCTAAATAGCATCTTTCCATATGGATCAAATACACTTTTTTTGCACGACCCCCTTGAAATCACCCAATATTTTGCCTTTTGGGGGTTCTACCTAAGATAACCCCACAGTGAAATTTTTGGCTTTGCACCAACATTTGCAGATTAGTTAGAGCAATTTGAAATTTTCATGGGATTTGGCTAAAAATTCACCTTGTCACAGATAACTACAGATATCTCTCTTGAAACTCAACGTATTTGAGAAATTCTGATACCATTGGACAGAGGAGAAGATTCTCTTTCCAATGATATGCAACTGATGTCCGGACTAGTGAGAGTTATATTGGTCAACTCACATGACCTTGAACTTTGACCCAAAATATCACAAAAGTATATATCTTGATTTTCGGGAAATTCACACCTCAGTTAGGACACTTAGCCCCCATGATTCCCCCAAAGTTCCATTGTGAACAAATGAAATATATTAGCTCTAGACTACATTTTGTGCCTAGGTATTGATAGTGTTAATGGAGTTTCCAGGAAACCTGCTGATATAATATATTAGCAGGTATTTATATTATAAATATATATTATATATAATACAACCTTGGTCCCAAAAAAATGGTCGCAGGTGCCCTGATTTTCACTACACTATGGTATAGTGAAAGAACTTTTCACAGAATATTTTGGTAATCATAATCATTATCATCTTTTTCATTGTCATCTTTTTCATCGTCCCAATTCACTACTTCAACATAATTATATCATATTGATCATCATTGCTCTTAATTGATATCTTAAATTCACTACCAATCTCATTGGCTATGTTATAAGCTGGTTTTAAATTGTTCAGATGTGATGATGCTTTCTCCAACATGGACGACATACAAACCTCAAGCGTTGCTTACTCAGAAGAAAGTACATGTTATTCCTACCTCCTTTGATAATGATTGGAAGCTAACACCTATGGCATTTCTAAAGGTTTTATTTTAAAATTTACTATACCTCATAAAAACTTTTTTTTTTTTTATCATTGATGTTTGTATTTTAAGTTCAATAAGTAGGCCTCTGTATACCAGCCTAGCTGCAAGAGTTGCCCACTATAAATATAAATATATTTAAAAAAAAATAACATTTTATAAGTCAGTGGTTTTTTACAGTGTCACATTGTCATTTCAGGCTATCACAAATAATAACTTGGAAAAGAAGAATAAACTACTTATCCTGTGTAATCCAGATAATCCAAGTGAGTAATTGGATTGAAAAGTTGGGCTAAGCATGTAGTTAACTTTAGTTTACTGGGGCCCTAGAGTTTTGTCATGGTGACTTTGTTGCTTTTGGGGCCCCAATGCACTTGTCTGATTAAGTAAATGTCAAAAATGTGAATTGGTATGAAATTGAATGTGAAATTAAGCATTAAATAATAATTAGAATAAGTGGATAAAACAAAGGAGTGATGTTTTGACCTACCGGACATATTATCGTACTGAAATACTCAGTACATTCCCAAATACTTGCGAAAAAGTTATGGTGCCATGCCAGTTATCTGGAGGTAGTGGGTTCGATTCACACCCAAATAATTTTTGTTTGCAAGTAATTGGTACAATAACACGTCAGGTTGGGCAGAACATCACTCCTTTTGATATTTTCGTGATGCAAACTCCCATCAAAATAGATTTACAATAATGTAAGCTGAAATTGTATTTTTTAAAAATCTACAGAGAAAAGATTTTAACACAGTAGATTTAGCTCACTAGGTTGGTCAAGGGGGTTCTTACCATTCAAGATATTCCAAGCATGGTGAGTAAAATAGCCTCAAAACAAATTGGTGTTGAGAACGACATTCCTTAGAATTTTTCATAATTTTTTTTTTATTGCAATTTCACAAATTGTCTGTTTCCTTTACAGCGGGAACTTGCTATACAGAACAGGAACTGGAGTCTCTCAGGTATTTATTTAGTTTTTTTATTCTGATCTTTAAAAATATCCACTAATATATAAAGTATGTTCATAATTAACTTCATATAACAGTTATGCAAATCATACTCATGTATTTTGTTCAATGTGTTAAATAAAATATTTGTCATAAATATTTCATTAGTCTTATATTTTTTAACTTGTATGTACAATAATTGTACTAAAAATAGAAAAATTGAAATACAGTAATTGATAATTTATTGTTTACTGGAGTAAATTGAATCTGAAATTTTACAAGAATGTTTTTAAAATGCTTATTATAAACAATATTCCTATATAGTGTCATCTCAGCTTTCTTTTGTCTCAGCTAAAACTAAAACAAGTTTTACATTGATTTGTAGCATTTTAATTGTATTTTTTTTTATGTCCAGTAACCTCTTAATTAAAATTAATCACATTTTAATTTAAAAAATATAAAGATAAAAAAACATCTTATGATGTAATTTTGATCTCCACTGAATTATGGTTATTAATGTATATAATAACTTGAAAATTTATACCGATGTTTGTGAAATGCACGTATATGATGCAGTGCAGGATAATTTGAATTTCTTTCTATGATATGTTAACTCCTCTAATCTAGCGAGGCGTTCCGTGAGCATCAAGTTATTGTTATTACTGACGAGATCTATGCTAGGTTGAAGTTTGATGCTAAGCATGTCAGTCTAGCAAAGTACTACCCAGAAGGTACCATTGTGAGCAGTGGAATTTCAAAGTGGGCAAGTGCTGGGGGCTGGCGGGTAGGTTGAGCAGCATATGTCTTGGTAACTTAGTATGTTAGACCAAGGTTCCATAGTCCTCACAATTGTTACAGCAATCACTTTTACAAAAGATTGTTCTAGCCAATGCAGATCTGTTTTTGCTTAAGGTTTTATTCAATTTGATTCATTCTTCATTATGTTACAATCACTACAAGATGTTGATTTAGTACAAAAGCAATAATCATGTTAATGAAGATGTATACACAAACAAGCATAATTATGCTTTATACATAAGTAACCTTAAAGGAAAAGTATTCAAACCCCACCCCTCCCCCCTTCACAAATACATGCAATGTACACAATCATATCCACTGAGCATGCACACTCTTTCCTAAACACAGTAATGTACGTACACATTTAAATGTATTATATATGTAAATGAACACGTGAACAAGTGAAATCAGAATAGATATATTTAATTTAGTAAACAAATGCCTGCTGTAAAGTATAGCTTTCATCAAAGGTAAAATTTTGAAAGAAAGTTTAAATGTTATCAAAATTATAGCATTTGCTAAGCCAGCATTTAGTTAATTTGTTTCTGTTCAATAAAATATTCTTCTGGTTTTGTCAGTAAAAGTGGATTTATTTTTATTATTTCAGTGGGTAAGCTATTCCAGATATTTGGGCCTGTGTATGAGATACTTTGTTGACCTATATTTGCTCTCTTTTTAGTTTCTAGTATTGTGACTATGTACAGCTTTAGTACAGTATTTCTAATTTCTTTTTTTTTTTAGTTTCTTTTTAAAAAGATATCCAAAATGGTTTGATGAATTAAAAAGGTGTTTAGGGGTGCAGAAAATGTGTTTTATGTGCAGCCTGGGCTTTAATGCTTTCTTTTGCAATTTTAGTAGAAGAATCAACAATTTATAAATTGTAATTTGTATATTGGTAGGTAGAAACTTTTAAAATTTTGAAATGACCCCAACAGTTTTTGAAATCTTCTATAGCAATGTTACCAGTATGGTGAACAAAGTTTAGATGCCAATCCTAAAGTAACTTTGTGACATCCGTTATTAATATTCATTTGAATGATAGACAAATTATATATTGAAGGAGGGTTATACGGTTTATTTCTAGTTCTAATAATAGTATATTTCATTTTTTGTCTTTACAGTTAATTTGTTGGCTTTAAGCCATTTAGATAATTTTAGTTCACATAGCACCGCAAGTTTGGCATAAGCTATTGTTACTGGTGACCCACTTTCAGACCCAAGGCATGATATTGTCATACCACAATGCTGTCGTGTTATGTGTTCATTGATTAAGCATACTTTACTTGCCACAAGCTCAATAAATCATAATGCTACTGTTTTCTGACATTTTGCCATAGTTTTAAAGAAATCTATGCTAGTATGATTTGATTGCAATAGCACTTGCCTCCTATGTTACCAAATAAAGATATGCTGCTGTATTTCTACAGTGAACCTCTGTTAGGTCGAATACAAAGTAGTTGTGATAATAGTATGGAGAATCTACACTCATAATTTTGAAATTTTTAATGTAAAAACACATTTTTGACTTATGTACAGTCAACTTGGGCGATATTGACTGGGTAAATAATAGTAATAAAATTAAACTTTTATGCCCTCACCTATTGACTGGATAAATATAGTAATAAAATTAAGCATTTACACCCTCTCATATGGAGTAATCCTACTGACACCCGTTATTCTTTGCCCTTCCAGCTTGGATACAGCATGTACCCCAAAGAGCTGTCTGTCTTGAAGAATGCAGTCAAAAGTGCAGCTAGCCATACATATTCCTGTGCATCAGCTCCCATCCAACATGCTTCATTGACGGTGAGTGAAACACTTCAAATATCACATTATTTTGCCTATTGTCTCTGTTTATAACATACCCAGCCCTTAAATACACCTGTATTTAAACAAGGGTAAATATTCTGTTGTGAAATCTGGAAAAAATGAATAAAAATAAAGTGACATATATACTATTATATACCTCATATATATAGATTCTAGGCATCTGATTCATGCAGCGGACAGTAAAAAGTGCTATTCCCCTCAAAAAGTACTATTCCCCTAGAAAATAGTACTTTTTTGCCCTGGAGCTTGATGTTCAAATTCTAGCCCACTTAATATCGCGCTGACGGTAAATCGTTTTTGGTTTTTAAATCATATTCGTCTTATGTGCGGATCATCTGTAACATTGTCTTAAACGGCCAACATACAAAAATTGTCCAAAAAAATCGGGTGTGGTGGGGGGGGGTCGCCTTATATGCAGATTGCCTTCTACGCTGGTATATACGGTAATATGGGAAGCTTGCTCTTTATAGTGGTCTGTGCATGTGCAAACTTTCTTTGTAATCCACCATTGGTTCCAGAGACTTCAATGCACAAAATATTCAGTTAAAAGCATTTACAGCATGATTCTATTTGGAGCTATAATAAGAGTAATATTTTACTTGTATACTAAAGTAATTTGCTTTGTATATTTAGCTAAATTATTATCTAATTATTAAATATAATATTTCTTTTGCTTTGCTAATTAACATAATAATACATTGCTATAAAAATAATAATCTTCATTTATTCACAAGACTTTTTCACCATGTGGGTGTTCTTACAAAAACTTATATAAAACTTATTAAGCTAAAACTAAAAAACAAAAACACACAATTGACAAAGCCTAATTTTATTGGATCACCTCTTGTTATTGTTAGGATCATCATCATCATTGGTGATCCGCTTCTTGGATGCTACAATTCTTTTTTAACAAACTAAATTAGCGTATTTTGCCATTTTCAGCATTTAAATATTGTTCAATCCGCACCGCGCACACTTCCTTGTGGGTCAAAGTGCGGCGGATCACCTAACTCGTCCTCAGTGACAAGTTCAAATCTAGTCTTCATCTTCTTTTTATTCTTCTTTCTTTCTCCCCTTTTCTGTTCGCACGATATCTCAAAAAATGCCATGAGTTACGCACAATCACTGTCAACGAACATTTGGTTTGGTCTGGAATAGTCATGGTAAGCTTTTCAAGGCGCTCAGTCATGCGTGAAGTCATCTACGCGCAATTTTGCGTTTTTACATTATCGATCATATCAGCCTAACCAATTGCCATTTCGAAATCGTATTAAGTGATCATTAACTTCGGGTTAATGTTGAATGTACTGTATCTTAATTTTACGCGTGCGCTTCATGACGCGTGCGTACGTGTGCGTCAAATTTTTAAAATGCTTAAAACCACTTTTTGACTAAATTAGAGCACGTTTATTTTATTTTTTTAGCATTTCGAAATTTTTTTTACTTTTCCACTACGCGCGCGCATTTTTACGCGTGCAGCACGTACGGAAGCTAGACATTATGATTTTTCACATAGTTTGGGTTCCTGACATTGTTTTCACAAATTGCAATTCTTTTTGGTCATCTTATGGCCAATAGCAATGCTGTACATGCTCATCAAATATAGGTATCTTTGCGCGGATTTGTGCCGATATACAGTGAAAATGTGCTAAAATCAGGCCTATTTTTAATCAGTTATAGCTCCTTAAGATGAAAGGTGACCCCCAATTTTTATTACATATTCTGAAAGCACATGAGTTGTAAATATGATTTTATAGATCATAATGGCTGATCAGACATTGCGACGTCATCATATTGGCATCTGAATTCAAAGAAAGTGAATTATAGCTATGACGTCATTTTTGAAAATACGCATTTGAGCGTATCTCGCTTATCCTTGATCGATCGTCTTCCAACTTTGAGTATGTTATAGCTGAGACAATTCTCTTTCATATATTTGACTTCTTTTTACATTTTGATGACGACATCATGGTCAAAAAAATTGTTTTTTCTAACCCCCCACATCTTTCTTTCCTCAAGATGTTGATGAGCCCATATCATCTTAACCATTCGGCATTTCTGAATCATATTAAGTGAGCATAATATTCAGGTCAAGGTTGAATGTCAGGTACCTTAATTTTCCGTTCGCACTACTTAACGTGCACTTACGCGTGCGTCAACAATTATGTATACTTAAAATTATGCC
Organism: Anneissia japonica; assembly: GCF_011630105.1. Taxonomy (NCBI): domain Eukaryota; kingdom Metazoa; phylum Echinodermata; class Crinoidea; order Comatulida; family Comatulidae; genus Anneissia; species Anneissia japonica. The sequence goes on from NW_022719050.1 coordinate 1,364,650, forward strand.
TACTTTTAATCAGTTATAGCTCCTTAAGATGAAAGGTAACCCCTAATTTTTATTACATATTCTGAAAGCACATGAATTGTAGATATGATTTTATAGATCATTATGGCTGATCGGACATTGTGACGTCATCATATTGCTATCTAATTTTTAAAAAACTGAAATTTTATTTATGACGTCATTATTTTTCAACTTATTTGAACGTATCTTGCTTATTCTTGATCGATTGTCTTTCACTTGTCAGTATGTTATATCTGAGACAATTCTCTTTCAGAAGTGTCCCTTTATTTTTCATTTTGATGACGTCATCATGGTAAAAAAGAATGCTTTTTTGGAGCCTTCTCATCTTTCTTTCTTAAAAGATGTAAACAATTTTAAAATAGAGGGCGGCAGACTGTATTTCGATGCTATCAGACCGATAGTTTGTATACAGTAAAGGGAAAATTCGTGTGGCATTACCAACCAACAGGGGGTTTTAAATTAAACTTGACAAGGTTTAAATTCATGTGCCGTCCTCGGGCACGTCGTATGAGGTATTTGTACTTGTGCGTTAACATTTTAAAATTGTTAATATCACTTTTCAGATAATTTAAAGCACGTTTCAGATCATTTTTTAGTATTCCAAAACTTTCCATAATTTACGCGCCGTACGCTCATTTCAACGCTCACAGCACGTACTGAAGCTGGAAATTACGTTTCGGTTACATGTTTTGGGTTTGTGACACTGTATTAATATCATTACCGTGCGCATGGACGTTAAGACGTATGTGTACACATTCGTAAGTCATTAAAATGCTCAAAATTACTCTTTTAAAAAACTAAATAGGGCATGTTTTAGCATATAATAATTTTCAATCAGCACCGCGCGTGCTTCGTGAGGGTCAAAGTATGGCAGATCACCAAACTCGTCCTCAGTGACGAGTTCAAATCTAGTTAATATTAATTTCATTAATGTTTTTTCTTAGGTAAAATTGGGTTGTAAACTGACTTAACGCAAAAAACAAAAAAAAAAGCAACCCTCCTCCCCACAAAAAAAAACAAAACCATCAAATACAAAAACTTCAGGTTTTACAACGTACTGTAAAACCGGTAATTTTCACGCAAGTAAATTTTCACGCTCAGAGACCCTTTCAACATATTCGCGGCTTGTTGTTTTCGTGCTTCAGATTTTCCCCAATAGTAAATATTTTCTTTACTTCTGGATTTTACATAGATATCCATGGTGGTCACTATTTAAAGGCATGAAGGTGTTAAATTAAAGGCTAGCGATCTAGGCAAGGGCTAGAGTAAAGTAGGCCTAGGCTAGGCCTAGTCATCCAGGCTGGCTCATTATAATGTCATTAAAATATATATAGTCATATATGTTAAATCAACGAATAAAATGCTTTTTAACAAATAAATAGACAAGAACCTTCATTTTACGCAAGAAATAACCATCATTTATGTGTGAAATTTCGTTGAAAACAAACATTTCTTTTTAGTTTTAAGGATCATTTATGTACAATATTCTGGAGAAAAAAGTGTTCACCGTAACATACAGTACATGACAGTATCCTAGTGTGTAGGCCTAGGGAAAAACAGCTAGGCTAGGCCTAGAAAAACAGGTAGGCTATAGGCTTATACATTGCTGTACGGTAAGACTTAGGCGAGACTTGGCACATGCATATGGTGGCAAGGTTAGGCCCAGTGTACTGTAACTGTAATACCGTACATAGTAGAGCATATTTTTGTTGGTGTTAATATTTTCGCGTGTTGTTGAATTCGTGCTAGCTTGTGCTGGCGCGAAGAGCGCGGAATAAATGTACCACAAAAATTACCAGTTTTACAGTACTTAAATATATGCGTATGCTTCTTTTGCATAAGCCCTTAAATCAACCAACATACAATTGATGGATCTGTATAATGATCAATCTGCAGATCAGAAAAATCCTGTTCAATCTCATTTTCTCTCTTTTTTCCACTTTATTCAAAATAATATTTTAATTAGACACATACAGTGAACTGGAAAACAATTACACAATGTAAATTTAAACAAATAAATTCAATATACTATACCTTTCCAAAAGTTTCCAAAAAAGAATCAAGTTTATAATTAATACTAGCTATGTACTGTATTTTATAAATTATGAATCAACAGGTGTTCTATGTGAAAAGGTAAATACGCCTAAACGCCGGCTTCAGTTAGACCTCCTCGGGACCTAGTATTAATACCGTAGCGAGTTTTGCCCAACTCGATGTGAAAGGTTCATCGCCATCTTACGCACTGAGGCAAATCAGACGGTCACACGAGCAGCCATCAACCGCTGCTGCAGGTAACAAAGCCGATGAAATCGCTAGCTGACAGTTCTTTAGACGTGAAAATAATAATTGACGGCTGTACTCGCAACTAGTATTGGATTGTCGATGCCACAAAGGACTATACAAACACGCTGTGTTCATTAGCGGAGGTTGTGTGTCTTTTTGTTGGATTGCCTTGATAACTCCTTTAAGTGGGCAATTCATATTGAAAGTTTGAATATGATAACAGTAGTAACTTATTGCAGGATCAAATAAATTTAAAATCATATCATAGAAAGCTGGACTTCGGTCTTGTGCACATTGGCAATGCCAGGCAGTCTTTATCAAATATCAGTAGCACATATACAGTTTCCATTACTTAGGATTCAAATAAACCTACTTGACTTATTCCATTATTCAATTATTAACTAAATTATAAATTGATGACTGGAAATATGAGAAACAAATTTGATCTTAGTGTGTGTATTTGTTAGTAGGAGTATTGGTTTTCCAGTTAAACATGGTTGATCACGTTCATGCCCAAAGGCTTTTATCCAATAAGTAGGCCCTTCATTTTAAAAACATTAATATTTGAGAAATCAGCCTTCAAAGTTTATGATTTTGGGCATTTCTCAGGCAGAAACCATCACAAAATCATTAAAAATTGTTGTTTTAACATTGAAAATGGGGAAAATAACAGCATAGCATTATATATAGATATATAAAGGTTAGTTTAGTGTAATAAAATAGATTTCAAAAATTTTGTCATTCCAGCATGTTTTTGCCATTATTTCTGAAACAAGATTTGCGACGAGTGGCTGGTTTGGCTTGTCTTTGCCTCATATGTACTTCTATGATTATATGCATAAAACACATACTATGCTTGTAATCATAAGCATCAATACACATATTATATTATAATAATACATTTTGACAATATTTGAGAGTGCATTAGGAAAGTAAATATGCTGATTGCGGTTGCTGCATGTCTATAGAAACTGATTTTACAACCAACAATTTAAGTCAATCAATTGAAATAAAATTTTAAAAAAAAGTTTTGTTAAAATCAATTTTTAAGATCTAAAATCTTTAGTTAAGATAACTAACAGTATTTGATAAAAAATGCAAAACAGTATTTGTAAACTGGTTTGGCATTGGTTATTCTCAAAGAAATGGAATGGTATTATGAAATATTTATGTTATATATTTATTGTAGTTTTACAATATTTTTTAAAGGCAAGTGTTAAACAACATCTGTGGGTAATTTTATTCTAAGTTTTTCCAATTACTTTAATACAAAGGTACTTGTTTTTTTTGTTTTTGTTTTTGTTGTGGGAGTGAAAACTCCTTTGCAATCTTATTTATAATATGAATAATAAAATAAAGAATAATAATAATAATAATAAAATTTAAGCACACATATCCACTGAATAGAAAAACACAAAATTAATATTACGGTGAACTATAATTTTCCTGATCACTTAGTTCCTTTTCACACAGAATTAGAATTAATATCAGTTAATAATTGCCAACATTCACTACAGTATTTTGCATGAATGGGTGCTTGTAATTGAATCACGATCATGACCCCTTGTATTGAAGGTCAAGAAGGTGTAATGGTGGGTTTATTTGCGCATGCTTGAGATCAGTTGCCTTTTTGTGACTTCAGAGCGTTTTATTTGTTCCAGGCTGCACGCCTTGTCTTTAGCAAATACTCTATTTGAACTTTGTAGGTTTAGCGTGAAGGCATCTCTTGCATTTCACTGCACTATTGACAGTTGCGGGTTTACCTCATTTTTTATTGCTCATTAATAATGTAATTTTGGATTTATATTGCGCCTCGCGTTGTCACAACCTTGAGGCGCCTAACAACAACGTATGAGAAGAAATTAAACCATAAACTAAATTAACCAACAATAATTTATAAAACAAGAAAGTAATGTGCAAATTTACAAATATATATTTTTTCATTAACATAGGTGGGCATAAAAATAGGTTGGAGGGCCAAAACAAATATTTAATTTAACACTAAGGGCTGCACCCAATCTTTGACATATCCAAAAAATACCTTTCAGTATTAATCAGTATTAATATTACTTATTGCAAGCTATTGGTGTCAGGCAAAGCAAAAGAAAGGTTTGTTTTTAGCCAAAAATGTAACAAAATTGGCTTGGGGATGCATGTGGCATGCTGGTGCAACTATATGCTACTATAATTTTTTCTGCACAGTGCTTTTGAAAATACTGTACATCTAACAAATTATGCAAACTGTAAAGAAAAGTTGATAATTTATAATTTGTTTGTGTTATATTTATGTAGAGAGTTGACAAGTGTTGGGGTGAAGGTGATGAGGTCACAGGCTGGTTACTATATGCTGCCCGACTTTGAAATTCTACGTCCGTACTTGAAGAAACGTGGCATCTCTACCTGCCAGCAGTTGTGTGATGCACTCTTTGATGAAGCCAGAATTGCTGTATGCATATTACTGTTTTCATTAAAATAAATGTCCCGCTTTGAATAAACCCTCTCCCTTGAATAAAAACCCTATCCAGAGCCTCATTTGGAATAAAGGCCTCCCTCATATAAACGCCCCAGGGTGTTATTTATTAATCGAATGAATGCTGTCCCCCCCCCCCCCCCAAGTGACTGTAAGCAAAACTAATGAAAGCAACATCATTCTCAACTGAACACATTGATTAATATTCTACTTCAGTAGAATTACACTTTTTCTCCTTGTTCTAACCTGGTTGGGATCAATTCATGCAGTACCACATTTTGATGGTAGTTATGCGTTGTAGAAATTAATTGGTGTTTGTTAATTAGTTAATTGGTATCATGTCATCACGTTGTTTAAGCTGTTTACAAATGAGCCACGAAACACACTGAAAACAAGTAAAAATTAGTGTTCAATCTATTGACTTATCAGGGGTGTAGTTTAATTTCATCTTGGTTGTGTGGGGGGAGGGGGGTGTGGTGCAAAATTCAATCCCTTTTCCAATGAAAATTGAATTGTCATTTTGGGTATTTAACTCAGTGGAACTAATTGCTATGGGGGGTGCATCCACACCACTGCCCCATCCCCAGCCTACGCCAAAAGTCCCAAAAGTGATCTTAAATTGGAATGCGAACTGTGCCTATAACTTAGATAATAGGAATCCGATGGCACTCTATTTATTTCAGGTAATCGGTGGAGGACCATCATTTCTACGACCATTGGATGAGTTCACTGTTCGTTTCTGCTTTGTGTCGTTCAATGGGGAGGCAGCGTTGGAAGCTAGCAGACTAATTGGCCAAAAAGATCTTCCTGATGACTTTGTTGCTGAGAATTGTCAGAACGTTGTAGATGGTGTACAGGTGAGATAGCTTGATTTTAATACAGGCGTCAATGGGTACGTTCACACTTGTGACTTTTCCGGGCATAGTCTACGTGAAGCTCAGTGTGAACATGTCCGGTTATCCACATGAGGTGGCTTTAAACAAACCTACCTGTTGCATAAGTGGTCATATGCTTTTTCAAATTCAAGAATTGAGCTGAATGCCAATTGGTCAAATATTTCCTGAGGTCACAGCTAGTGATGGTGAATGGATTGCCAATTGACTACTAGGTCACTTGGCGTGAGGGTAGTGACATGCCTGCAACTCAACCAGGCCAATGTATATACGAAAATATGTTCATGCCGTGTAAGTCGCAACTACCATTAGTAGAAAGTGTGAACTTGGCCTTAAGCCAGGCACTCATTGCGGGCATTGCGTTGTTTAACGCTCACAGATAGCGGAGTTGGGGTCGTCGCACGACGCAGTGAGTGCCCAGCTTTTGAGGTATCAAAGGGTATGTGCAGTTGTAATTATAGATGGTGGAATCTAGTGGAGTTGAATGGCTTTGTGGTTAAGATGCTTGCCTTCCAGTCCCAGGATCCTGGGTCCAATTCCTGTCAGTGTTGCAGGACTTTCTTCTTGCACTCCCAAAACCACATATTGAAAATTATTTTGTGAACTTAGCCTTAGCGGTATCTAACGATACACAGTTGTGCATGTGTTGTGTGCCTGCATAAATAAACAAAATGTGTGCCTACATGAGTAAATAAATTATAGATTTATTTAGTTTTATTTTTTAGAATTCCTTATGTGTACTCTTTTCTCTTGTGATTTACCGCAATATTTATTGTTCTCCATGTAATACATCACTGACTTTTAACTTGGTTTATCAAGATATTATTCTTGTAACTATATCTTATGTGCAGAAAATATAGTCCAGTACAGAAGAAACAAGTATAAACAATGATTATTGTAGTGTGCAAAACTAATTCAATTTTATATACATTTTTTGACAGGCCCTCAAGAACTGGATGAACAAACAGATGACCTTGGCAGATTAATAACTACTTTTATCATAATCAATTTATTAGTCTTTATGAAAATTACATTTGTAATATCATGGTTGCTGTTGTTTTAAGTATCTAATTAGCTGACGATACCAAAACTACATGTAAAAAGAAATTAGTAATCATCATTAACAACAAAACTATATTTGTTGTTTGGAAACGTCTGTGATTTCCTTATTAGTAATTTCCAAAACCTTGATTAGTGAGACTGCTTTTGTGTGTAGCAAGGGTTAATATGACACAGGACGCGTTCAAGCCGACTAGGTGGGTTACAAACCCATTTTTAAATTATTAGTAAAAAGGAGCAATTGCGTGAGAGGCTTTGAAAATAACTCCAAAGCTCTTTTGTGAACAATTAGAAATCCCATCCCCTTTGGAAAACCTGCCTACAGGCTTGATATTGCATATAGTGATATATTGATTAACAGAGAAATCTTATACTAATGTGTACACATATACGTAAAAAAAAAAAAAAAAAAAAAAAAAAAACGCATGTCTAAAGCATCATCTTTTATGAATTACTTGGCTCTTCTTGCTTATACTCAAAAACTGATTGAATCTGATTGTTATATTTTTTTCACAAAATTCACTCTACATATTTTGTACCCTGCATCCGCCCCAGCTATCAGGCATAGTTTTTCTCACTGGTCCCAGTGTGCTTTAATAACCAAGTAATGAGTCTTACTAACCATGGATATGGCAGTAAAGCTGGTTTTCCACAGGAATCAAAACAGCGGTCGCTTCCTGAGCTCTGATTGGTTGCGCATTTTTTCGCTTCACGAAAACTCCGATATAAATGTGAATGCGCATGTGCATGAACCGATGCTTTTGATTCGCTCAAATAAATTCGCCAAGTGGAGAACAGGCTTCAGAAGTGATTGTAACAGCAGCCTAGTGATTAATGAAATATCAGAAACAAAATAATGAGTGTGTGAGGTTACTAAACCATAAAAGCAAATGTTCTAGTATTCTGCAATTATAAACCAAAACATATATTTTTACATTTTAAATTAGAGTAGAACCCCTATTTTTAAGGTGATATCAAATTGTCACCTTAATGAGGGTGTCCCCTGGATAAGGATACCCCTATATTTTGAGTACACCAATCAGAACTGAAATTATCCCCTTTGTAAGGGGTTTTTGACATAGCCATATCGATGTCTTAGATTCTTTATGATAATATTTTAATTGACCTAAGAACGAATTGCAACAAAATTAAACTAATTTGTATGATTACTTGCAATGTAAATAAAATATATTATGATATGATGCCATATCAAATTAAATGTAAGTAATTGAAACAAAATTTGTATTGTTTCATGATTTAAGTGAGCAAATAACCCTTTTTAAAATATTTGTTGAGCTTTCTATTGAATACCCAAGATACAATAACATGAGTAATGACAAATCAGTATGCAGGTATGGATTGGAAACCTATACTGTATGAAAGTACCTATACACTAAAAAAAGTACCTAATGGCTATGTATGAAATTAACAAGATTAGTTTATACGAAGTGACACACTGAGTATGTCTTTACCAATATCCATTTTAGGGAGCAAGAAAAAAAAACGGTTTTTTAAAGTATATTGCTCAAAAGTTGTCAAAATATAATATTGAATGCAATATTATTTTGAGTCTTTGGCCCCTGGACCTTGATCGATGGCCTTTTGAAACAGTGGTGTATCTAGGGAGGTGTGTGGGGGAGGTGCACACCCCTCCAAAACTGACTCACACTCCCATCAGTTGCATCAGTCCTTAGCTGCACAGTAGGCAGTTTGACAGTAGGCCTATACGTTACTGCTCGTTCTGCTCAGGGGTGGCGCCAGCGAGTGGGTGGGGGAGAGACCCGTTGGGGAGAAATACAAATTACTGTATATGTATTTTCTACATAGACCTATTAGTAGACTCGGTTAAATAAGCCTTTGAAACCCCTAAATTGACATTTTTCGGGAGCTTCGCCGCCTAGACCACTTTCGGAAAATTTTGAGTGAAGCCCGACTACGCCAACTTTGCTCTCGCGGTGACATCGCCTTTCCC
>NW_022719050.1:1374343-1381379 GCF_011630105.1 Anneissia japonica
AGTGGAGAACAGGCTTCAGAAGTGATTGTAACAGGAGCCAAGTGATTAATGAAATATCAGAAACAAAATAATGAGTGTGTGAGGTTACTAAACCATAAAAGCAAATGTTCTAGTATTCTGCAATTATAAACCAAAACATATATTTTTACATTTTAAATTAGAGTAGAACCCCTATTTTTAAGGTGATATCAAATTGTCACCTTAATGAGGGTGTCCCCTGGATATATCAGAAACAAAAATAATGAGTGTGTGAGGTTACTAAACCATAAAAGCAAATGTTCTAGTATTCTGCAATTATAAACCAAAACAAATATTTTTACATTTTAAATTAGAGTAGAACCCCTATTTTTAAGGTGATATCAAATTGTCACCTTAATGAGGGTGTCCCCTGGATAGGGATACCCCTATATTTTAAGTACACCAAGCAGAACTGAAATTATCCCCTTTGTAAGGGGTTTTTGACATAGTCATATCGATGTCTTAGATTCTTTATGATAATATTTTAATTGACCTAAGAATGAATTGCAACAGAATTAAACTAATTTGTATGATTATTTGCAATGTAAATAAAATATATTATGATATGATGCCATATCAAATTGAATGTAAGTAATTAAAACAAAAATCGTATTTGTATATGATTTAAGTGAGCAGATAACCCTTTTTAAAATATTGCTGAGCTTTCTATTGAATACCCAAGATACAATAACATGAGTAATGACTTACAAATCAGTATGCAGGTATGGATTAGAAACCTATACTGTATGAAAGTACCTATACACTAAAAAAAATATCTAATGGCTATGTATGGAATTAACAAGATTAGTGTATACGAAGTGACACACTGAGTATGTCTTTACCAATATCCATTTTAGGGAGCAAGAAAAAAAAATGGTTTTTTAAAGTATATTGCTCAAAAGTTGTCAAAATATAATATTGAATGCAATATTATTTTGAGTCTGTGTACTGTTGTTGTGATTTTAGTGTCTTTGGCCCCTGGACCTTGATCGATGGCCTTTGGAAACAGTGGTGTATCTAGGGAGGTGCTCATCCTTCCAAAACTGACTCGCGCTCCCATCCGTTGCATCAGTCCTTAGCTACACAGTAGGCAGTTTGACAGTAGGCCTATACGTTACTGCTCGTTCTGCTCAGGGGTGGCGCCAGCGAGTGGGTGGGGGAGAGACCCGTTGGGGAGAAATACAAATTATTGTATATGTATTTTCTACATAGACCTTTTAGTAGACTCTAAAATCGGTTAAATAAGCCTTTGAAACCCCTAAATTGACATTTTTCGGGAGCTTCGCCGCCTAGACCACTTTTGGAAGATTTTGAGTGGCGCCCGACTACGCCAACTTTGCTCTCGCGGGAACATCGCCTTTCCTCCTTCTCCCCCCCCCCCCCGGTCGGGCAAATCCTGGCGCCACCTCGGCTCTCTTTGAGACGTGTGAAAGTTGGTGTGCCTACAAATTCTTCCCGCTTCATTTTGTTTTTTTCATCCTTTCCATGATAACCCAGAAAAAAGCCCATGGAATTGTACGAACTCTGAAGTCATAACAGACCTGTCAGAAAGTAGGCTACATTTATCTAGCTACGAAACAAATATTTCCGGGAGAATACCCCTGACGCTCCCTCCCCCTCCCCTTCCTCTTATAAACTAGGCCTACAGTACACGCGGAAGTTAGTGCTAGAAGTGTAATATTCCTACTCGTCAAGTGCAGCAGTGTCTGTTAGTTCATTTAAGAGTTCGATTTGTTTAAGAAAGTATAATACATACTCCAAATATTGAAATACACGCCATCGTGTTGGGATTCATTATTTCGACATTAATTATGTCATCATCAGGAATGAAAAATTATCCATATTAGCAAGCTTATATGCACTACTGAGTACCAAAAGTGTTTAACCAATCAAAACATTACCTCTAGTAGATGACATAGCAGTGATTTAAACAAAAGATCAAAGCATTCTTACTCTAATGATCAAAGATACCTACAAAAAAAAAAAAGCTCTTTTGAAGCTCTGAGCCCATTGTTAAGCAAAGGGTGTAGTCTACGTATAGCGAACGCTTCTTTAAACAGTAGGATAGACCAGTTTCGGGAGCTGTCAATAATGCTAGTACTAGAAAATATTAAACCTAATTTACTTGCATTACAGACGACATTATCATTTTCAATATACCCTGTAATCCTAAAACAAATTGGAATGACTCACAGAGCTTCAAAAGAGCTTTCTTTATTCTTTCCCTCCCCCAGCTTTCTTTTTTCTTTCCCTCCCCCACCCCACCTTTCCGGCGGAATCGTTTGACTCAGTGGACCCAAGTTGGGAACCACCACATTTTTAAGTACAGACTTGCCTACATACATGACGATGTTAATAGAACAATCTTCAACGTTGGGGGCATTACCGCATTTCCACGAACTACCGCGAGAAAGGGCTGCCCTGGGATTTCTATAGAAAATGGGAATTTACGTTGAAGACTGAGTTAGTGGAAACTGTTTTATACCCTGTACAACAAGGAAATCGTGGTATTCCTAGTACCAAATTGATTCCGATAATATTAGGGCAGTTTCATTTCGTATAATATTCGAAAGATGTTCAGATTGTGTCTGTGCAATACGTGGTTAGGGTGGAAAGGGAAATTGATATTTGCTAGTTGACGACAACGATCATATTTATTATTGCTATATATTTCCGCAGCTTTTGTGTCAATAACCTATCGATACTGTACGACCCAGGTATGTAAAATTTTCACGTGTATTCTAGCTACACCGCTATTGATTATGTCTAGGAGTAGCGGGAATAGGGCTATTTGTAAGTCGTTATTATAGGTGTATAAATTAAATGAAATAAATAGAAATTCTTTGTCAATCGAATTTAATTGCATTTTATTCGTATAGTGATTGTGTAATGATTTCTTCTTTTGTTTCATTTAGTTACATTTATGAGGAATTTCATCATAAATGTATATTTGCATTGATCAAAAGTACTAGTTTTTATTATACATCTTTTTCAAATTGTATCCTGTGTGCCAACACACATAAGGGGACAATTCCACAATTTGTGTACAAACAAGTGCCCTCTGATGGCCTAATATTGGTACGCTATTCAGGGGACACTCATGTTAAGGAGACACTTTTAGTCCCGAAGGTGTCCCCTTAATAGGCGTTCTACTGTAATCAACATTTTTGGACAAAAGTGTAGGCCTATCAGGATTCGAACCCAGCCCTCCGATTATTGTTACTTGCAATATTTAAGGTGGTGTGGCAAGCCGATGACTGATTTCCGACTGGCTGCTGTTTTCTCTCTACAATGTATCGATGCCTAAGTTTCTCATGAAATGATTCACTGCCTCTGACTAAGCGATTTTGGTTTGGCAAATAAAGTTCGGAGCATCACATCCACTGTCTGAAAGCTTGTACATGTCTGGAGTGCACATTATACAACTCCTTTATTCTGGTAGACAAACACATTTTGCTGAGTAATAAATAAGAATTTTCACATGGTGACCAGTTATTTTTTTATTTATTTTTATTTTTTTATTTTATAACAATCGTCTAACAGGGACTCTTCGTTCCCACTTACAGGCGAAAATTGCAATAAACATCAAAAATATAATCAATACAATAAAATCACAAGATATAAAAAGATAATAATAATAATAATAATAATAATAATAATAATAATAATAATAATTATTATTATTATTATTATTATTTCTATAATTATAATTAATATTGCTATATTTACAATAAATATGTAAATTACTAAAAAGTACCGTATTTATAATCACAATTAAAATAACGTTTAAATAATATAATAATAATAATAATTACAAATTACACTTAAAACACACAACACTAATGAGAAATATAATTATTAAGGTGACATATAAACATATTTAAAGAATTAGAAAAGATATTAACTTCAGCACATTTGGTAACAAAATCATTATACAAACTAGATAATCGTGAAATAAAACCATTTTTACAGACATTAACACGACAAAACTGAACAGAAAATAAATCACGTTGACGACAACGATCATATTTATTATTGCTATATATTTCCGCAGCTTTTATGTCAATAACCTATCGATTACACTGGCCATCTAGATAATCGAAACAGATGCGTAGGGTGTTCCCATCTGGGGAGGTGCGAAATTTGTAAATGCGGAGCTACAAAGACCAGTGGCGTAACCAAGAAGACAAAGCCCGAGCCAGGCGCTGGGGACCAGGGGACGCGAACTCCCGGTGGGCCTCTGGGGGGGGGGGAGGCCCCAGCCGCTCCGGTGTTTGTAGCGTTTTGTGATGTATTTTAATGTTGTTGTTTTTTTTTTCTTTTTTGGCACAATTGAGTTCTTAATCTTGCATCGTGATTTGACAAGATAAGCGTAATTGTAATTAATATAATACTTTGTTTATTTTGTTTTACGCCTAGGCATATCATATGTTTATATGTGTACTTTTGTTGGCCGCACATCCTGCAATCCCCCAGTCCTCTTTGAAAAGAGGGGGGGGCCCAACATTTACAGGTGTAGGATCAAGATCACATCAGTTCCCTTTCAAACCACTCGGGGCTCAGCCATCCAAAATGTTTTGGCGCCTCTAGATGACCAGAAATGGCACTCTTCAGACGTTATTTCTACTTAAAAAAACAACCAATTTGACAACTTCGGGGATCGGGAACGGGTCAGCCGACTTCCCCTGTAGAACCTGGCCCTGTAAAAATATATACAGTAGGTAATAATAATTTCGAAGGACGTGTGCTCCCTTCTGCAAGTGAAAAATAACGTTTAAGGTGAATTCGGCGCTCTAAACGATTAGTGGGTGGGCTTAATTCAGTGAGTTCACTCGGGAAGGGATTTGCCTTCCCGGGTGGGTCGAATTCATTGATTGAGACCGACAGGTGTAGTGGATACCTGTGTGGAACTTCCCTTTTTATTCGGAGCTTTTATGACGAATATGGAATATTAATAAATAAAAATGCTTTAACAGAAAATTAAATGGGACCATCTTCAACGTAAGCTTTACAACACTCACAAATTAATATTGGTTACAGTGTTTCAACGACACGATGTATGATGAAAATATTTTTGTAGGAAATTATATATTTTTATAGGTCTATTAGAAAATTTTAAAATTTAAAATATCAATTCACAATTCACTTTATTTAGGCTTTAAAATTATGTTCTAATAATAGATTTTACCGGATAAACGTGACACATTCGGTGTGGGCCTATGGACAATGGAGTCGCAGTGCGATTGAACATTAGACGTCACTTGACGGATGTGAAACAATAATATAGGCCTAGATTTTGACAATATACCACTATATCTCAAGCGAAAAATAATCACTAAACTGTAAGTATATTTCAAAGTAATAATATAACTCAGTCATAATGTACGAATCTTAAATAGTCCTACTGTGTGATCATTATTAACATAATACTATAGGGCATCTGCGCAAGTCACTACCGGTAGGTCTATCGACGAACTGTCATGGTACTGAGCTGTATACCGACTTTTATTTCGCTTCTAAACTCACTACTTAGGTTAGGCCTGTAGAATAATCTCCATGAGAGTCTGTCTATTAATGGGGTGTCGATTAGAGGCCTAATGTCGCCAATACTTATAAAATTATATTTCAGCCTAGCCTATTTGAAGGGCCGTATATAGATACAATCTTACCAACGGTTAATTTCGTTAATGTCTCCGCATTTAATAGTAATTAAATAAATTAAAATACAATATTTTTAATCGTTTAGAACTTGAGTTTGATCAGCTGATATGCGAGGGCATCCTATTTTAAGTTATAGGCCAATGATGCTCATTGTTTTTAGCATACCATGGTATTAAAAAGCAAACCAATTGTAATTTGGTTTAAATAATTAATAGGGCTACAGGTCAAGATGGTAACATTTAGTTTGCAGAATAATTTTCTTGAATAGTAAAGTGTAGGCCTTAATAGGTCTAGGCCCTGCATGAAAAATTTTTCTGGAATACCAAAGTGTAAAATAGGCATTTGTCCTGAATAACAAAGTGTAAACTCAAGCATCCATAAATAATTTTTCTGAATAGCCAAGTGTAAAATAGGCCCAGGCCTATGAAGATTTGTCCTGTATAGTTGAAGAGTTGAGATAGTTATAAATGTGTTGCTTTGGGCATCGTCGTGTTTATGCAATGGAGGTACCAACGGGAATTTGGGGCTAGACAGGCAAACTGCAATTAGGCCTATATTTCTTTGTAGGCTTATATAAATTTCCTGGACACTAATGATCTTGTCTGTCACTAATCTGTGGTGATTCCTTACAATCATTATATTATATTGATTATCGCACTTATGGATGAAATTTTATATTGTATTATATTCACATTGTTCGTTGGTGTTAAATTGTTTACATCGAATATAAGAAAAATTTTTATAAAGGCCTACAGTACAGTGTACGATTGCATATTTACCAGGATTTGTTTTACATAAATATATACAGATGTATGTATATATGAATGCATTGTACATATTATATAGTACACATATGGTTTATAAAGTATATATATATATATATATATATATATAATAAATAAATAAATGAAATATATATGTCATGAAACACTAAAAGGTGACAAAAATATTGTTGATGAAAAAAAAAATTGAAATGGTTGTA
Organism: Anneissia japonica; assembly: GCF_011630105.1. Lineage (NCBI taxonomy): Eukaryota > Metazoa > Echinodermata > Crinoidea > Comatulida > Comatulidae > Anneissia > Anneissia japonica. The sequence goes on from NW_022719050.1 coordinate 1,381,005, forward strand.
CTGATTGTAATATTGTATGTTAAAGAATTTTAAGAAATCGTAATGCTTTAATATCCCTAATTGTGGTGTTCAAATACCAAATATTTTAGAAAATATAATTTAGTGATGTTTCAATTTGTTTGAACTCTAGGCTGTAGTTGAAGTCCTTGATACAGTATAGGCCTATATGTCACAAGTCTGTTCGAGCGTTTTGAATAGGCTTTGTAGTGTATGTACTATAAACGAAAAGGCGTCATTTGTTTGAAAAGATCATTAAATTGTCTTTTATAACACTTTTTTAAAACATTAATAGCATATCCTCTCTTGTTGCCTCAAGTTTGCGTAAATTCTCGTTATTCTATTTATTCATGTATTGTCACATTATTATCGTTTCCC
>NW_022719050.1:1381928-1384517 GCF_011630105.1 Anneissia japonica
TATATATATATATATATATATATATGTTTTACTCAACTTCACTTCGAAATTATAATTTCACTAAACGGAATTGGACATTGTACTTTTTTGTTCATTTTTCGTGGCCTTTAATAAGCCAATGTAAAGCTTAAGTGACGTTTTAACTCGACGTGCCATAGTTAAATAAGCCCACACGTTCGTGTCAGCAATATCATAAATTATTACATTTAACACATCATGTTTAATAATGCTAAATATGTTTGTGTTAATGTGTAAATGTGTAGAGGTGTTTTATGAACTAACAATATCCTTGGTGTGGTGATAATACCTTGTCCGCGATCCTCCTAGTGTACCCTCTGGAGTTTATAGCGTCATATTTATCATCATGGTAAAGACATACAATTTGAATAGGCCTATTTAAACACGAGACTATGTTATAAATATAAATTTTGTAATTAACACAGCATCATCACAGTGATGATGATTCTAAACAGAAGACATTATTGCTTTATAACTTCGATATTGGTGAGTTCATTAGGGTCTATTTTGTTTTATACATCAGTATGATCGAAATAGGCCGACAACAATGTAATCAGAAACAATGCCTGGAAGTTAGGTGGAAAAACCACTATCCAAGGACGGAAATATTTCACATAAATATTTTTGTGTTAAAATGTAAATATGTAGAAGTGTTTTATGAATTAATAATACCTTTGGTGTGGTGGTAATAAGTGTTGCTTTCTAGAGCACCGTCTGGAGTTTAGAGGTCATATTATCATCATAGTGAAGACATACAATTGTGATATTTAAACATCAAAGGACGCAAATGTTTCACATAATAATTTTAACGAAACAAAGAAACCAAAATAGCTCATGCATAATTAAAAAATGATTACAACATTGTACAATGCCATATTTTGCCTATGTTAAAAAAAAACCTATGTTCATCATTAATGGTTAACCTTTTGTGTGAAAAAGCGTAGTTGGTGTGTTAAGCTAAAACAAATACATTTTGGAATCACTTTCTGTATGTAAGTTGATACCTTTCATATGAAATTTATTAAAAAGAAAATATTTTTCCAAAAACTGATTGAAGCTGCCAGCGACAACTCAAGCACTATTTGACCTACATTAATAATTCAGTCTTTGAGTCTTGTCTCTATTTTTTTTTCTCAGAATAACTTCAATTGTACTTATACTAGCTCATGTGGTTGTCACAATGGCCAGAGTAATTCGACGAATTATGGAAGAGTTTTCGCTAGATAAACAAAATATTAAACGTAAATACGAGAAACAGACGGTCCATGGTCGAGCAATCTGCCGCTCGTGTGAGTGCGGAAAGACCTGGAGCAGTCATCTATCGTGGCTAACACTAAATCTTAGGCAGCAAAGGATTGTCAAACGGTGGGGCCAGAAGTGCAAGGAATGCGACAGATTAAATACACCCTGGTTTCCACGAGAAGAAATGGAACGTATGATAGAATACGCAATTAATAGGTAAGCAAACTAGTGCATAATCAAATTTAGCAGTGGCAGCTCTATATTTTCTGGGGGGGGGGACGGGGATGCATCATCCGAATGTAGTACAATTAAGTGTGATTAATCTGCTCAATAAACAATTTTAATTACTTGTGCAAATATAAAGATGTGGGTAAGGTAACCAACATCTTTATATAGGGCCTACGACTTTTCATGGATCTCGACCTGCTATGTAGGCCCTCTTTAGGCCTAACGCGCCTGGACGGTTGGAAGCGACAATCGAAGAAAAACGGTTCAGCAAGCCGGCCAAGGACTTCGCTAACTTCCATTCCACAGTATTAAAATCCTTCCATTGATGGGCACTGTCTAAAACTTTCTTCCAGCTTATCTCTGAAAAGAGATTGTAATCCTTTTCGTCTGCAGTTGGCTCAACATGAATTACACAGGAGCCAGTGAGCTTCCATGACAGCCTAGGTTCGGACATGACACGTTGTTGTTTGTTGTTATTTCGCGACGTCATCAACGAGTACAATACATTTATTATCCACTAAACTGCCTTAAAGGAAAAAAAAAATTGGTTCGTGTGGGAATCGAACACACAACCTCCATGTTTGCTATTTATTATCCACCATCAACTAAACTGCCTTAAAAACAAATAAAAAAAAAAAAAAAAAAAAAAAAAAAAAAAAAAAAACTGGCTCGTGTGGGAATCGAACCCACGACCTTAAAAAAATAAGTAAAACAAAAAACCCCCAAAAAACTTGCCCCGTGTGGGAATCGAACCCACGATCGCTTAGTTTACTACCCTTGATCCAGCATGACTAAACGGGGGGGGGGGGGTAAACCGCAGCCCTCAAGCTAAACCTAGTAACACACCAAGTACCAGTTAGTCAACTCTGATCTTACTACAAAAAATTCTTCGTATATATTATACACTGCAGGTTAATATTACGCATGGTCATGGTATCAAAAATGGGCCGTGGGCCAAGAGGGTTTATTTTTTGTCTTAAAATGTAGAATTAAATTATAATCGATTTTTGATTGTTAGCATCTCCATAACTTACGCACTTTTTTTTAAATAGACAAAAATGTTTGAAAATTCCTTTATGCAAATTAGAAAAAAATAGACTA
>NW_022719050.1:1385165-1385490 GCF_011630105.1 Anneissia japonica
GTATTAAAATCCTTCCATTGATGGGCACTGTCTAAAACTTTCTTCCAGCTTATCTCTGAAAAGAGATTGTAACCCTTTTCGTCTGCAGTTGGCTCAACATGAATTACAAAGGAGCCAGTGAGCTTCCATGACGGCCTAGGTTTGGACATGACACGTTGTTGTTTGTTGTTTTTTCGCGACGTCATCAACGAGTACAATACATTTATTATCCACTAAACTGCCTTAAAGGGAAAAAAAATTGGTTCGTGTGGGAATCGAACACACAACCTCCATGTTTGCTATTCATTATCCACCATCAACTAAACTGCCTTAAAAAAAAAAAAAA
>NW_022719050.1:1385517-1386588 GCF_011630105.1 Anneissia japonica
CTGGCTCGTGTGGGAATCGAACCCACGACCTTAAAAAAATAAATAAAAGAAAAAAAAAACAAAAAACTTGCGCCGTGTGGGAATCGAACCCACGATCGCTTAGTTTACTACCCCTGATCCAGCATGACTAAACGGGGGAGGGGGTTAACCGCGGCCCTCAAGCTAAACCTAGTAACACACCAAGTACCAGTTAGTCAACTCTGATCTTACTAGAAAAAATTCTTCGTATATATACACTGCAGGTTAATATTACGCATGGTCATGGTATCAAAAATGGGCCGTGGGCCAAGAGGGTTTATTTTTTGTCTTAAAATGTAGAATTAAATTTATAATCGATTTTTGATTGTTAGCATCTCCATAACTTACGCACTTTTTTTTAAATAGACAAAAATGTTTGAAAATTCATTATGCAAATTAGAAAAAAAAATAGACTAATCATGTTACGGGAAACCTGGTGGTTGTGTGTTCAATTCCCATACGATTTTTTTAAAATTTATTTTTTAAGGCAGTTTAGTTGATGGTGGATAATGAATAGCAAACCTGGAGGTTGTGTGTTCGATCCTCACACAAACCAATTTTTTCCCCCTTTTTTTAAGGCAGTTTAGTTGATGGTGGATAATGAATAGCAAAACCTGGTGGTTGTGTGTTCGATTCCCACACGAACCATTTTTTTTTAAAGGCAGTTTAGTTGATGGTGGATAATGAATAGCAAACCAGGTGGTTGTGTGTTCGATTCCCACACGAACCAATTTTTTTTTTTTGGCCCGACGTCGGTAGACGTTTGAAATTTACAACCTCTAACCAACGTCGGCCCAACTGTTGTCACCTCCACTAACGTTTACCGACGTCGGGCCAACAAAGTATCGTGACGTTGGGACAACGTCTATAATCACATCCTAATATTTATTACAACCTCTTACCAACGTCGGACCAACAGTTGTACCCAACCTCCATTTCAAACGTTTACCGACGTCGGGCCAATAGCGTACTGTGACGTTGCGACCACGTCTATAATCACATCTAATATTTACAACCTCTAACCAACGTCGGCCAAACGGTTGTAACCAACCT
>NW_022719050.1:1386612-1387864 GCF_011630105.1 Anneissia japonica
ATGTACCTTGTTGGCCCGACATCGGTAAACGTTTGAAATAGATGTTGGGTACCACCGTTGGGCTGACGTTTCTTAGAGGTTGTAAATATTATGTATGATTATAGACGTTGTCGCAACATCACAGTACTCTGTTGGCCCGACGTCGGTAAACGTTTGAAATTTACAACTTCTAACCACGTCGGCCCAACTGTTGTCACCAACCTCCACTAACGTTTACCGACGTCGGGCCAACAAAGTATTGTGACGTTGGGACAGCGTCTATAATCACATCCTAGTATTTAGAACCTTTAACCAACGTCGGACCAACGGTTGTAACCAACCTCCATTCCAAACGTTTACCGACGTCGGGCCAACAGCGTTCTGTGACGTAGAGACAAGGCCTGTAATCACATTTAATATTTACAACCTCTGGCCAACGTCGGCCCAACGGTGGTAACTAACGTCTATTTCAAACGTTTACCGACGTCGGGCCAACAAAGTACTATGATGTTGCGACAACGTCTTTAATTACATCTAATATTTACAACCTCTAACCAACGTCGGCCCGGGGTTGTAACCAACCTTCACTAACGTTTACCGACGTCAGGCCAACAAAGTACTCTGATGTTGAGACACGTCTACAATCACATCTAATATTTACAACCTTTAGCCAACGTTGGGCCAACGGTAGTACCCAACCATCTTTTTAGTAGTTTGACGACGTCGGGCCAGTAACAAATCGTGACGTTGTACCAACGTCCGTAATCAGACTGAAGATTTACGACGGCTTACCAACTTTGGGACGACATCGGAAAATCGTCAAATATATTCATACGTTGGGCCAACGTGAAATTCCAATGTTGGTTGGACTTTACCTCCCCGAGGTAAAGTCCACCAACGTCGTACCAATATATCCGACCCCGATGCTTGCCAACGTTTACCAACGTCGGGCCAACGTCGCTTTGCTAGCTGGGCACAGACCACCCAAACCAATGACTTCCGCCTATCTATAAATCCATCAAAAACTACCGTATTCTTCCCACCAGTCCCAGCCTAGCTGTAAAACAAAAAAAAAAAAAAAAGATGCCCAAAGCAGAATTTGAACCCGGAACAATTGACGCTTTTAAATGGGAATTCAAATCTAATTAAAGCAGCAAATGCTTTGCAATCTTGCGCATACTTAGTTGTACAGCACTAGTCCTTGATGCATGGCAAGTAACAGAGATCATTATATATATATATATATATATATATATATATATATATATATATA
>NW_022719050.1:1389292-1441363 GCF_011630105.1 Anneissia japonica
GAGGTGAGGCAATTTCCAGAGAGTGGACATTCATCTTTTTTCCTGCAATTGCAGAGTTTATTTGGCTGTTGTTGCTTAGCAACCAGAAGCTGTTTGTTGTGGGCTCTGATTATACTGCCCATGTTTCTTGAGCAGCTATAGCTGACTTTGACATTGTTCTTGTTGAACAGCTTGTGCAAAATGTTGCCACTCGGGAAATGTTTTTTTTTACCAGGTTAAGGAATGACTTTCCGATGTTGGTTTTAACTCCTTTGCTGTATGGTGGGTTGTACCAGATTATTTGTTTGCTTCTATTTCTCTTTGAGGATTTATATATTTATTTATATATATATTATTTTAGAGCATGATGTAATCCACGTGTGTTCCTTAGATACATAACTCAATGAAAAAGACGATGAGATGTCAACGACTTGGTAGACACAAATTTTATTCAAAACATGAATATTTCAACCCGTCCTCGGGTCTTCTTCAGCATACGAAGACCCGAGGATATATAATTATTTTATATATACTGTATATATTTATATATTCATTTATATATTTGTTTGTATATTTTTTGTACATTTATTTATATATTTATTTGTATATGTATTTATATATATTTACATGTTTATATATTCATTTATATATATTTTTTAATTGTTTTATATATTGTTTGTATATATATTTATATATATTAATATGTTCATATATTTAATTATATATATTTATTTATATAAATAAATATATATAAATAATTATATATTTAATTATATATATTTATTTATATATTTATTTGTATATTTATATATATATATATATTATTAAGTTCATATATTTTTTATATATTTATTTGTGTATTTAGATATATATATTTATACATATATATATTTATATATATATAAATATTAATATATTTATAATTATATTTATTTGTATATATATATATATCTATATATTTATTTATATATTTATTTGTATATTTATTTATATATATTTATGTATTTATATATTTATTTGTTTATATATTTATTTATATATTAATAAATATATTAATATATATAAACATATATATAAATATATATATATATATAAATATAAAAAATATATAAAAAATATAGGAACATATTAATATATATAAATATATAAATAAATATACAAATAAATAAATATATATATAAATATATAAACATATGAACATATTAATATATATATAAATATAATATATATATATAAATACACAAATAAATATACAAACAATATATTTAAAAAAATTAAATAATTATATAAATAAACATATAAACATATAAATATATAAATATATATAAATACATATACAAATATATATATATATATATATAAATATACAAATAAATATACAAACACATATAAATAAATATATAAATAATTACAGTATATATGAAATAATAATACAGTATATATATAAATAAATATATATATACAAATAAGTATATAAAATAAATATATAAATAAATATATAATAAATATATACATATATATAAATGAATATACAAATATAAATATACAAATAAATATAAAAATATATAAATAAATATATAAATAAATAGAGTATATATAAAATAATATATATAGGCCTATACAAATAAATAGAGTATATATATATATAGGCCTATATATATAAATATATCTGTATGTATGTATATGTATATCTGTATTTTAACAACATCTATCAGCGCTGCATACTTTCGGATCGACGATTCGAAAAGTCAAAAGTATATGTACTGCGCATGACTGGACTACACAGGCAAAGCTCCCCGGTGTGTTATTCATTTGCATCTACTAGGCCAAAGAATATAGGCTAGGCCTACGTGTTTGCAAAACTGGATAACCTGAAAAAAAATAATAAATGTGGCTCGCTGGCTCGCATGACTCGCACATTGGCTCGCATGACTCGCTGGCTCGCACTTTGGCACTTAAGACCTTAATTGCCTCATTTTGTATTCCTCACACATTCTCCTGGTAATACCTAACTCACCACTATAATATGCCTATAGTAGGCCTATCTATCACACTTTGTAGCAATCGCCATACATTCATAGGCATATACTGTATCTGTCCACTATTTATAGTAATTGTCTGACACATTGTGATATCTGACGCAGTTTGTAATTATCGTCACACGATATAATGCCTTTCGCACGTTCTAGTAATCGTCACACATTGTAATACCTGTCGCACTTTGTAATAATCGTCACAGTGTAGGACTGTACCTGTCGCACTTTGTAGTTTGAATTCCAAAATATCTTTATTAACAACCAAAGTGACATTGATTGAATTATACAGAAATTCAAGTCAAAAGCAGAAATTGGAAAAACAGTATAAGATTCGGGGTAAAAAAATTATTTAAATTACTACAAAAGAAACAATAAAATAATTTATGAATTAAAAATATTATGCTATTATGAATTAACATATATATATATAATTATATTTGGTAGAAATCTGACACATTGTAATACCTGTCTCTCTTAGTAATAATCGTCACATGGAATACCTGTCACACTACACACTATCTAGTAAATGTCACACACTGTAACTTTCGTACATTTATAATCGTCACACACTGTACACAACAGGTCTACTTTATACCGTATATTTCAAAGTGTGGCATATCAACACTGCGACAGCTGAAGCAGTATTCCTTTGTATTACTTGTTTGGATAATTTGACCAGATCCATATAAAATATAACGAGTTTTATTCGGTAATTGTTTTTATTTTTAGGTATATCAAGTTGGAGGAGGGAACATTCGTAGGCTCTTCTAGAAGCGCTCAAAGAAGCGAAGCACCCCACGAAAGTACCCTCTGCGAGCGGTGCGGGTTCGGAAAACGCAAATGCTGGGAACCTTACAGCAGTACAAATGAGTAAAAATAAAGGCAAAGAAACGGTTCATTTTTGCTTGAAATGCTCCACCTTCAATCTATAAGTCACATTTTGTTGGTCTAAAGATAAACTTGTCCCTTACCGTAATGGAAGGGTCATTTAACGGGGGCGTATGAGATAAGGACTTAACTTACTTATCGTGCTCTGTCTCTTTGGCAGGTCCTCGGGCATCCAGTTTTTCAAACAGTTATATTTTGTGTCCATTCTTTTAACTTTTGACATAAACAGACAACAGACAGATAAGGACATTTTTGTTGAAAGGCTATGTTTTTATCATTTATTATTTGTATTTACTTATTTATTTATTAAAACATATTTTAGCAGGATAACATATACAGACGAGTTTATTGCAAAATGTTTTGAATACTGTACCAGTATTTTATGAACCAAAACAGTGGCGAATCCAGAAATTTGAAATAGAGGGCGCCCAGGGAGGAAATTTTTACAAGGAGTGTCTAAACTCCCTCAGCCCCACCATGGTTGTGGCTGATGTAAGAAAACGATGAAAATGTTTATGGCACCTCTAGATGGCCGGAAACGGCATTCTCATACTTAAATTTGAATAGTGTCTAATTTTTCATTAAAAAAAAATGTTTAATTTAGAGGGCCCCGGGACGGTTCCCCCACACCTTGAATCCGCCACGGCGAAAAGACTACATTTAGTATTTTAGCATTGAAAACATTCATGACTGTAAATACCTATGAAATCCACTTCAACTATAGCATAGTGATTAGGGTAATGTACTGTATAACGTACAAATGTAGTGTTGGAGGAACATTAACAGAACAGCAATGTAAATATCTTTAAATATACAGAAGTATGTTTTGATGTTTGGAACATTCACATATCATTATACATTATTGAAGAACCTTTCAACCGTGGCCAGACTATACCGAGAGTGAGCATGTATCCGAACAAGATAATAACGTTATTAAAGAGACATAAAAAGTATGCATAGGTCTGTTATTAATTTTGGTGATTATGTTTATGATGATATTAGGGAGGTTTCACAAGCTTACGGAAACGATATATCACATTTTAGTCAATCTATCCCAACAGCATATCTGTCACCTTTTATTTTTCATAATCAACGATCATGTTCAGCTCGTATATGTATTGTCAGCAATGCTTTAGGCACAAATGACGATAAGTGGAGCTGTGGTTAAGCAATAAAAGCTTATAAGAACAGCTTGGAAATCATAGTAAATAATATATAACTTAAGTTACCTGCCTAGCACCGCAACACAATATAAACAAACACAGTATATAAATAAAAAACAACAAAAAACTGTGCTCAATCGGAACATCATGATACAATGATCTTAGCTTCTTTAGGCCCTGTTGATACTATTATTAAAATCCAGAAACTATATTTATGTTCCCTTTCACAGCTTCCCCCCCCCACCCATTTTTTCCCTTTTTTGTACGGATTTAAATACTAGACCTCAGTACTTCATGCCCTTTAGAACTAAATTCACTATTTTAAAAATATAAAATTAAATCTCATAATTCATCACTGGTTTCACCTTTGTTTTTTTTATTTTGATGCGTCGCCATCAGTACAGTAGAACTCCTTCGGGACACCCCGATTCAGGGGACACCTCAATATTAAGGGGACGGGGAAACTTTAACAGGGTAAAGAATTGTCATTTTAACACATCATTCAACCCCTATTAAGGGGACACTAATTGTTTTGTACATCACAACAAATACAATACAATCAAAATATTCATATTGTTACAAATTGGTTTAACTCATTCTGTCATCATTGTATGGATGTGTGCAAAATATATATATCTTGTATGGACGTGTGAAAATAGGGGTACCATTGTTCTGGGAACTCCACTATTAAGGTGACACTTTTTTTGTCCCGAAGGTGTCCTCTTATTAAGATTAATACTAATAGGGGTCTATTGCACATTGAAAACTTACAACACACACAGACAACTTACAACACTCACAGACCACTGTTAAAAGGATAATAGCGCCATCTATAAGAGATATTCTTTAAGTGGCGATACAACTACTGTACTGTACAGTTATATTATAAATTTATAAATATATTCTATTATTATAAATATATAAATATATTATATAATACCGGTATATCATATCATATTATATTAGGCTATATAAAAAAAAAAGCTATGGGCTTCTTTTTTTGCGGACTTTGGATGGGCTTCTTCACGAAATGGCTTCTTTTCGAGGCTACAATTGCAAAGTAAAGAGAGGGCTTCTTTTCAAAACGAATTCTGTAAATTTTGGGAATTAATACCATAAAACAATAAATAGGGCCACTTCATGGAGTGTATTAACCGGCATTAAATTACCTAAACTACTGTGTCAATCAAGCGTGTTTTTAATTTGTTGGTTCTTGTGGAAAATCAGCACAATAAAAATGCTGATACAAACAGAAAGTGAATATATTTACTTATACCAATAAAAGTTAACGTTTAAGTATAAATTGCATAATTAAACCATTTAAGAATAGGTAATAACTTACATGTTGATTCTTAGTCGCTTTCGTTAAAAGCGCGAATAGACTAAGGGATAGAATTATGAATTAAAATAACGATTTGTTCTACATTTCGTGTTTCGTAGTCGTTTGTCTGACCTTAACCATTCATGCTGAAAATCATATTATATCATTATATCGTATCATAAGCCTATATGTCATATCATATCATGTAACATTATATCATGTAATATTATATCATATTATATCATATCATATCATATCATATTATATCATCATATCTTATGACATTATAAATCATATCATTATAGGCCTAATATCATAGGCTAATACCAATAAATTCAACGTCACTCATTTTGGTAAACCAAGAGCAAAAATAAGAGAAGACGATCCAGTCAACCAGGCAGTCTTTGGGTTTGTTTTTCGTTTTGAAAGACTTTCTGAATGCAACCAGAGTCGATATCAATACATTAGCAACTAGTCCTAGAACAATTTGTCTGTATTTTTGTGGAACATTTTCTATGGTATGGTCAGAACCTGAAGTGTTTGTTTTTTTTCAAAATTCTAAATTAAAAATGGAGAATAAAGAAAATTATATTCAAATCTAAGTCTGAGAGTGCTGTTAACGACCATCTAGAGGTGCCATAATCATAAATTTTCTTGTCCCAGCCCCAATCATGGTGGGGCTGAGGTGGTATTTTCCCCTTATCTGTTAAAGTTTTTCCCTGGCCCCCTTCTATTTCGAATTCACCGCTATAAAAGAAAATGGGTGGGGCTGACCTAGAAAAATATGGAAGTACACAATTATATCTGCCCGCCGCTGGTCTCAACAGATTGGAACTGGCCTAGCTTGTTGAATACCAGGGCCCTATCCGTACCAGGGTCTTCTGTATATTGTATAGGCACTCTACCTTCGTAGACTAAATGTATTACAATGAATGTTTATAAGGTACGATATAGCAACGATAATATTGTATTGTATGAATAAAATATTGCTAAAAGAGTAATATCTATAAACAAGAGCACTCAGTAGTGCCCATATACCGTATCCGCCCACCGCAAATCCCTTTCTTTAAAATCAATCTCCCAAAATATGTTCCTATTTTTCTTCAACCACCACCAATACCACCCACCTCACTTCGCTTCACTCCTCTTCAAACAGGTTTTTGGGGACTCTTTTTTAGATTGGCCATTTTCAGATTTTGTAATCCGAAATGATTTCACCAAAATTCACTACACATGTTACGTTTTGAATCCAATCAATATATAGTATACAAACATTTTATTTTCAACTACTGAAACTGTAAAAATAATGTGACAACACACTAACATACACACACTTACACGACTGAAAACATATATCTCCTGGCGCGGAGATAATAAAGCGTTTGAATATTTTTCCAATCCAACGTAGGCCTACGGCAGTGTACAGTATAGCCCATCTAAGCCTTATGCAACATTCGTCATATGAAATGTATAGCCAATATTAATATAATCAGTATAATTCAATTGATAATCTATATTCTAATTCCATCTGTCACAATAAATCTTTGTTTCCGAATCTAAATTGATTATGATTTGATGGAATGATTAATTTATCATGGCATATTTTTTTCTGTTGTTCAATGTCAAATGATTTTCATTTCACGCACAAAAAGGAAAATTTTATATTTTTTCTACTGGAAAGTGGGCCATGTTTCCTTTGTGTTTTTGGCTAGAATTAATTTTTAAAAGTGCATTTCCATGTAGGTGAAATGCCGTATAATTGATTGGCCTATACTAACTAATAAGTTCCCTAGACGCGGCAGCAAAGAAAATCAGATTTATTCAATGTCGCCCTCTGCAGTAAAATAAGTTTTGTAAACTACGGCACGCTAACGCAATACTATAGCAAACCATCGTGCCCTGAACAGAAAAATGGAAATAAAGTATAAGGGTGTATTTTGGAGTATGAAGTCGGCTTTATCCACCAGAACCAAAAGAGAAGTTTTGGACAACGGTGTATAACGTATCATATAAATTGATGTATATGAGGCCAGCCTTATGTTAATTGAAATTATTCTCTTTCTTCGGTCAGTTAAAATATAACCCTCGACATAGGCCTACTTATTGAAAATTGACACTGATAGAAGTTCGAAAGGAAATGTTGTGTCTTGTGTACTATGATTATACAGATTAAGAGAAATTGCAAGTTAATAAATGTGTATAATTATTTGTACGTATAATGCGTAAAGGCCGGTATGCTTTTAAACAATATCACATACAACACTCGTAGAGGTATTCCCTAGCTATTTCGTACGTGTAAAAGGTACTTCGTACACAGTTTTAGTTTTAAAACCGAAACATTCATTAGTTTGGTTTCATTTGAATTTATTTTGCCTGTGAGTTCTACTTTATCTTTGCGATTTTACTTAATTAATGTACAACACAAGAGAGGAAATTAAATGGAAACAACAAAGAAGAGGAGGGTGGAGATTAGAGTGTGGAGGGATTAGAGATAATATGGAAGTCCGAAATACCTGACGAGCGAAAAGAATGGTAGAAACAGACCGAATTAAGAAACAAGAAAGGAAAAAAAATGTGATTAGGAAGAAAAGAAGCGGTAAGAGAAATAGAGCAAACAGAAAAGGAGGGGCTAAAGACAAAGGTAATATATAGGCCACCAGGATGAGGTAAATTCCATCTAACCTATCCTGCCCTTACCATGAAAAAAAAACAAAAACAAAAAACACCAAATATTGCAGCAAGTTTTAGACTTTTTACCTGAGTGTTCAAAAATATTTTTGGGGTGGCAAGTTATCTAAAAGAATTTTTTACTTTACAAATGTCTCTAAGTTCCCACACCCCTTCATCATGGGAACGCCGCATTCCAAAAATGTATAAAGTTAAAAGGTTTTCTCTCTCTCTCTTATAATGCATACGGTAAGTAGGCCTATACCCAATTACATATTCTGTTGGATATTGTTAAAAAATTAATTGAAAAGGTCATCGGTCATATTGAAAATTGTACCGTATTTAAATAGAATCGATAGATTCTGTGGGATGGTATTTGCTTTCAGAAACTCAACCCTTGTTTGTAGGGCTTAATCCGTGTCATTACTATTGGATGATCGCCACTGAAAAAAAACACGCAGTTAGAATGATGTTGCAAAACGATTCATCTGCATCATCAAAACACCAAAACTTCGTTAAATGAAAAGGATAAAACTGTGTTTGTTTGTCGAGATCTGACATTTAGAGATGCTCGAGAGGAGTGCAAAAATGGCAACCTTTACAGTACCAACAATCGTGAAAAGAGGCAGAGTAAAGTGTAAGCGCGCACTATGCCGAAGCCAGCACGTGCTATTGTTAATCGGGTTGGTAATTAATTTCTGTTTACTCATTTCCCGTGTGGTCTCTAGTTGGCATTTCGGATTAGATTAATTCTGTGTAGAAATATACGAATGATAGGTATACGGTATGTTATAAAATCAGGGAGGTGTATTGGATCGACAGAGACAATTTAAGTCGATATTAATTGTATTTACCCATCTAACTTTATTTATTCCAAGGATGACAATAACCACAACTATTGCCGTTGATTGAAAAATCAATTATACAAAAATGGAGGGGGTGTGGGGTGTGGGGTGGGGAGGCGACGTCCGGAGGCGACGTCCCCTTTCCGGGAGGCCGATTTCACTATGGAGGGAAATTGCTGTTCACATGATAGAAATAAACACAGGCAATTCAAAAGCATAGTGATACTGATGATAAGATGATAGGCCTATGATGATGTCTGATGACCACGGCGAGGATAAGGATGATGTTTATGTATCATTTAATATAACAGTTTATTAGTTGAAGGTGGCTAAAGAGTCAGGGACATACTAAGTATTAACTTGTAAAATAAATGAACGAACAAAAGAACGAGCGAATAGTGAATGGGTAATCGAACGAATGAACGAACACATTAAGAATAATTTACAAATTAATGATTTTACGGACGGACTGATGAATGAATGAATGAATGAATGAATGAATGAACACGTAACTGAGTGAATGATAAATATATAAATAAAACATACATAAATAAATAAGTGAAAGAACGAACGACCGATTGTGCGAACGACGAATAAATGATTGAATGAACGAATGAACGACGAACGAATAAATAAGTAATTATTTAAGCTTGTTAACTTAACTAGAAGAATCAACATATATCAATAAACTTCATTGTTAACATTGATAACACCATATCTATTTATAAGCGATGACACCGTAAACCTTAATTAAAATGGAAACCTTGAGATTCATTCGTGACCTCTGAGGAATGGTTTTAATCAACATTTTGTTTTATATTTTGCCAATCTTCACAATTTTATGCAGAGGACCCCTTTTTGACAAGAGCCTGTCTGTTTTTTTAATACTTCCTGTTTGTGACATGACTTATGTAATCCTATAAAAACCTTCAATTAAATTTAAAATAAACCAAATGAAATATTATAACATAACAATATTGTGACTACGTGTAGGCATATTAATTACGGTAGACATTTACGGTACTTATATATTATGGTTTTTTCCGCCAAGAATCACCATGCTTGAACTAGAAATGCTATATAAAAACATTGTTTATTTGTTCAGGTTTACAAAAATGGGTTAGGCCTACGCTAATACGGAGATGCGTTTTTTTTTCTTTTCCTTTTTTTTTTTATCCTATACCATGACTTACATACGGGTTACGCACTGTTTAATACTAAGGAAGCGAATTCATCAGTATTTTCTAACACACCAAGACTCGCAGACTCGTTTCACAACTTTTGGAATTAAACTTTAAATCGGTAGATGTGTCCTGTGATGTTCCACTTGTTTCCTTGCTAGGTGGTAACGTATCGTCACTCCTGAAATATTAACGAATTAATTAATTTTCTTTGGATTAATACCAAGGAATTATTCAACAGTATGCGGATCATGTGCGAATGGAGCGGTCGATTTCTTTATGAACTGCCAGCATCATTAATGTAAACTTTAATTCCAGAATTAATTCGAAAAAATGAAAATTAATAATTAAAACATCTCTAAGATTAAAAAAACTCCTCGCGGCGCCGAAAACGCCAAGGATGTACAGTATAGTAGGAAAAATAGAACATGTCCTAATGACGTCATGACGCACTTTTGCAGGATGTCTATCAATTCGCACATTCGACGAAGATGTGTATGCTTTTTTGTTTGTCGAAAACTTTAAACTATCTAGAGAGATGGTAAATTAAATTGATTAATTATAGCATTACGTGATCCTCGCTGTTGACTTTTTTAAATTAATGAATACAATCTGCAGTTCATCGACGAGGGCCATGTGCAGTAATTTATATTTTCACCTGTATGCGGTTCATAGACAAATCATTAAATTTCAATCCAAAAATTGTTAAAACATCCAAACAGTCCTATGGAAATGAATGAGAAGGATATCGAAGATAACAACGTACTAGTACTTTAATATACATTAAGTAATCAAATAAAATATTTTATTTTGTATCAGCTAAATATAATGGCATTTATTTATTGAATTTTTAGGCTCAGGGCAAATATGGCATAGGCATATGTATTGAATGTGAATATGTATTATGAGATCGAATGTTGTGAGAGCAATTATTATGTGTAGGCCTACTGTTATAATATGTAGACATGACCGAAAAATACATTGCTTTTGTAGGCCAATCGCCGCCACAATAACATAAAACATTTTTAAATAAACAACTCGAGGCCTCATCCATTAGTGTTTGTTTCTATCCGAAGCATAAACAAATATTCCAAATTCTCATACATAATTTTGTACACAGTGGTGTATACTTTTGTCGAAATATTTTCGTCTGTTACAGTTCTGATATGTTACTAACAAGAAGAAAAAAAAATCTTCCTTTTGAGGTTCGTCCCGTGACAGAATAATCTGCAGTTACTCGATGCCCGGTGATGTGCTGAAGTTATTATAAACACCTTTCAATGCGGTTTTAATAAATCATTAAATTCCAATAATAACGTTCTAAATAAGGTTTATAAAAAAACATTGAGAGAGTCGCTGTGGAAATACGATAGATGTACGAGAGGGCGCCAGACAACCAGGAGTCAGAGCCAATAAATCTGTTCATTAATTTTATATCAATTGTACGAATTTCAATTAAATCTTAGAATAATAGATAAGTTTCAAAAAAACATTAATGCGAAAACACACACATTCGTGAAAGAAACAGACGTGGTGATAAAGCATACTTCCAAAAAGCATTTATAACCTTTATTTGCAATAAATAACAGCGGTGAAGACAACAACCAACAGTTGGAGAATATCAACAATACTACATTAGAAGTATAAATGTTTTTTGATTCTTTTCCATATGAATCAAAATAACTACTTTTTTAAAAAGCACACAAGATAAAAAAACAGACTCATCATTTTTCTTCATGGTAAACCTTATTATTGCAATTGTGGTAAAAAAAAAACTTAAAAAGTTAAAAAATATTTTGATCAATACTTAATGTATTCTTAATAAAATAAACCCCACCCTAGTGTTGCAATAACACTACAAGTGTTTTGAAAACATCATATTATTCAATAACCCTGTTTTAAAAAATTAATATAAGTGTTATATTTATTATTCATCATTGTATTGGTTCCATTACTATTATTATTATTATTAATCCAATGCAGCATTTATAAAAAAGCACATTCATAATCCCTTTAAACATCAAAACTTCAACTTGCCAAATGCAATTTCCCTTGAAACATTAAAAAAAACCCAAGTAAAGAACAGAACATTATTGTGCGTAGTGACTTTCGATAGAAAAATATATCAAAAGATAAATCGTCAAAAATGATCAACAGAGGAAATTTAAACGTTCTACTTTTGTAAACCTGTCTCTGCACACTGGGCATGTCATCAAATTGTCTACCTACTAAAACAGTGGTAATGACGTCCATATGCTGTGTAGTGACACAAGGCCCCAAACTGTCTACAACACTAAATTAAGTACCAAGCTAACAACGGAACAGCGCTAACTTGGACGCACAGATTTTGACTCAGTTACTACGTCAATACAATGATGATTGTCTAACAAAGTGATATACTTACAGTAACCAAGACAAATTTTTACAAATTTCATTATATTTTGATAAATTTGATTAGAATCATATAATAACAATATATGAGTAACAGAGGGAGTAATAATAGTTAATATAATGAGTATAACAGAGGGGGGTAGTAATGGTAAATATGGTTTAATGTAAGCTAGTCTTGGCTATTACAATGAACATAACAGCTATTACAACAATATTAATGATTACAATACTCATGTCAACTAAATAAACAAATTAAAACAACTGTCACATGACATAATACCTGTACTACAATACAATGTTGTTTAATACAATAAAATGTTTAATAATATTTCATGTTGATGTCCAATTTTAAAATATACAATAATTTTACTTTAATCTGTTGGACGAATGTATTTAAGCACACATAAGGAGAACATATTATAAGTTCCATATATATAAAAAAAAAAAACAAGGATGAAACCCAAATCAACGACACGAGCATGAAACTTTAAATTAAATAACACTAGCACACCGAATGAAATACATAATAAAACACTTGCTTTGTAACGAGAACTCCTTGTTTGTCATATCCTTAATGTTTATAAACTTATAATTTTCTGTTTTTAATATTACCTTTGAGTTGTAGGGTGATTATTAGTAGCACACATGATGGCAACAAAGAAAAATAACCACAATGATAATCAAAATTTTAATATAAATAATGGATAATTGTTAATTATGGAAGATAACCTGGCAGGCCATTAAGAATTTTGTTTATAAGCCCTTTCACAAATATGTTGGTGTTTAAATATAATTAACATACTGATTAAAAGGAATTAATTAAGCTGAAAATGTCAGATATTTCATTGCTTAATGCATAGTTCATCTATGTGGAAGACACTTGATATGTTGCTTACTGATTCAAATTCAGTCTAAAGTAAGTATTAATTAACATAATTAGTTAATGATATTAATTAACATAATTTGCACAAATTAATATAAATCCTTGCTTATACCTTTTTTACATTATATAATGAATATATAAATAATAATTGGAAAAGCTAAGTTAATTTAACTTCATTATGGGAGCAAATTTTTCTGTTGCCAAGTTTTTCAACTGAAATTCAGTACATAGCTTTGAGTTTATCAACTTATAATTATTCAACACTTAAATTGTCTTCCAATTTCCAGTGACTATTTTATAATATAAAATTTGATTTCAACTCATAACGTTCATTCTCTCCAATACTCTCTTGTTATAAAAAAGTAAATTGATTCCTATTACACAGAAATTTGAGTAAGGATTGAAATAAACCAGAATTAAAAAATTAAATGGTTCTTTAATCAACAAAGTATGTGGTATTTTGTCTTTGTTGGTTTAAAAATGCAAGAAAAAAAAAAGCCAAGAAAACATTCTCTTTGCCAAGGAGGTCAGATTTTGTCACCCAATTAACTAAATTAAAGTTAGTAATTATTTGTGTTCATCAGAGGTCAGCGAAGTAAAGTTTTGTACCTTGTTTTTGTGCATATACAGTAGTTCAGGTGAAAATTGCACTAAGAAACGCCCACAAGAATTCAAAGAGCAGAAAGAGACACAATGGCACCAGGCAAAGGCATTTGGATGAGCACAGGAAATGAATGTTAACACAACTTTCAATCAAAGGTCATATTCTTAAAACAAATCTATAATATACAAAATATACATATACATGTATATATATATGTATATATGTGCTTATATAATTATACAAACAGATTTCTGTTTTTAAAATGATTCTGACCTGACTAAATTTCATACTTTTAAAGATTTACCTTTCATAAGCAGTGAATTGTATATGACTACAACAAATTTGCACTGCCATATGCCTGGTAGAGTGAGCTCATGACCAGAACTGTTTTTCTTGCATAAAAACACACACATATATATAACCTTTTTGATCGAAGTAAAATCCCATAACAATGAACATAAGAGATTAATGCAATGGCTGTGGTTTAGTAATGCATTAGCTGCACAGTACGCAATGTATTTGAGACCTGTAGCGCTGGATATAAGATAAATAACATAAAAACAGTAT
This sequence comes from Anneissia japonica, assembly GCF_011630105.1. NCBI lineage: Eukaryota > Metazoa > Echinodermata > Crinoidea > Comatulida > Comatulidae > Anneissia > Anneissia japonica. The sequence goes on from NW_022719050.1 coordinate 1,403,818, forward strand.
CCGCAGCACGGTTGGGGTCCCGACGAATATAAATTATTTTTCAAGCTGGCAGAAATTGCAACATATATATTTGATAGTATAAAAGATATTCTTAAAAACAGGTTATTACATCTTAACATGCTGTATCCTTCTTGGTTCTGTAAATTGACCATTAAAAATTCAACAATCATTAATTCATGGAATATGTATCCGTTCAAATGGTAGTCTCCAATATTTACAGTTTTTTGTTCAATTTTAAAACAATTTTTAAACAAAATGCATTGCATTTAAGATTTGTAATCACTATGTACAATGAATGAACATGTTTGACAAAATAACATAAAACTCTTAACAATTTTAGCACTTGTAGTTATTACTAATGAAGTGAAAGAACATTTTGAATAACATATAACTTAAAAGATAAATTAAAATAAATATTTCTTCATAATTTATAGAAAGCACACCAATAATAATGTTGAGATGGACTGGAGAAAAAAATCCCATATATGTACATCATAAAAAAATCTTTAACCTTAATCTTAGCATTATATTTTGAAGATCTAAGTGAAGACATATGCATCCAATCAGAGTACTGGGTCTGATATGAATGAATATTAAACTTTCTTACTAAAGTGAATAAAAAGTTTGTTCTCAGTCCTATGCACCAGGAAGACTAGATACTGCATATGGTTGTTCTGACATTTTAATAATACTCACTTAGTCCTTTATCATACTTCATGGATTCATTACACTTTCATAATCAATAATCTTGGAAGTCAACAAATCGTTTTGTATGACCTACCAGGGTAGGTAAGCAACACCTTCAGATGTGTTTTTTTTTTCTTATATTGTATTACTTATCAGCTATGGGTTTTTTCACTGTTTTGATCGATAAAAGTTTCTTTTAAAAAATTGCATCAAAAAGTTTGATTTGGGATCACAGACTTCGTTGACGATCCATCTAAGCCTCTATTTCGCTTTCTTTTGTACTTTTCACCTCTTCTGTCAAGCCATTTACATAGTCCTCTTTTGCCATTATCTGCTTAATTGTCGCGCCCTTTTTGCGGCCAAATCCAGCACCTAAATTATCCTCTCGTTTACAGTAGCTGTAACGGTGGTTCATGTGCTGGCTGTAGGATCCGGAATGCGAAAACTTCTTCAGACATTTATCGCACTGATATGGCTTCTCACCGCTGTGCAGTCGAGAGTGTTCCATCAAATGATGCTTGTGTTTGAATGCTTTTCCGCATTCCTTGCACATATGGGGGCGTTTTCCTGCAAGAGATTAAATATAACAAAATATTGAAACATATACCAAAAATTTCATCATGTTATTTTTTAAAATTTACAATTAATACATTTTGCTTTCATGCATATTGCAATACAATGTGGCACTTATTGAACTTCATTTTAAAACAGCTGTAGTTGCAAAGAGAAGTAGTTCAAAGTTAGCGCTAAGTATTATCATTTAAATAAATAACCATCTGTAAAGTATTCCACCTTTTTCTTCAACTCTGTAATCTCCCCAGTCGTTTACAGGTTTTTAAATTCTCTGATACGTCTGATTGATAAATCAATCATTGGCGACTTGTGGTCTGTGTCCTGCTGTGTCTGCCTGTACGATTTTATCGTTGCGCCAAACCTTTCCTAACACTATAAGTGTGTGGAGCCAAGATGCCTGTGCGGGAAAGCCACCTGTCGGGCACCGTGAACTCCCTCTACAGTCCGCCTTGCTGTGAACATGTGCTTAGATACTTACGAGTTTCCTTCAATCACAAACTGCATCTCAAGGGAAGACCCCAGGAGACCACCTGTTTCCTGTGGTCCAGCTGTTTTGTGCTTCCAATCATAGGTCCCACACCATTGAAATGTCATTATCGTCATCAAGAGAATGTCATTCATGGCGTCAGAAAGTAGCCCGCTCAAAATAAAGGGAGGCTAAATCACCCTCATAATACCACCATGCACACCACAACAATCCACCAATATATACTTGGTCCCTAGTTATTGATGGGAGTGACGTATGTCTCATTTTATTACTATACCCGATTAGGTTTCACCTGATCTGCGTGTAGAAAAAAACTGGCAGAATGCTTTGAACTGCAATAGTATTTTCAAATCAGATTGGATCTTCGGCGCATTTCAACGTTAAAATTGTCTAAGGAGGATTTCCTGAATTCCCTCTTAACAATGCTATGTTCCTGACCGTTGACTTAACGCGCGGTAGCAATAATCAATGAATATTACTCCAATATTGACTTCTGACCTACTTCAAATTGTTGATAATACTAGTAAAAAGATTATTCAGGTGTATTCCCACTTTTTTAATATATTTATTATAATTGTCTTTTTTTATTGTTATTAAAAGTAGCTCAATAAATATTAAACTTTGTGTCTAAAATCAAAATCAAAGAGGGATATAATAATGAGGTTCTTGTATAATTAATAATAAATGAAAGGAAAAACATTATGATCAAAACTTCGCCATACCTGAATGTTCATAAACATGCCTTAAGAGAGAGCTGTGCTTCTGAAACGTCTTCGGACATTGACTGCAAGCGTAAAGGCCTCCAATCACACTACGCACGACCCGATCTCGTCTCCGTTGTTTACCAGGAGAATCATCATTGCAATTATCATCATACATGTAATCCATTCTTGATGAGGTGATTTCTATAAAAATTAAAAAATAAAGTTACAATAATTTATCATTAAGGCTTCGAAATTTTAAATACATACTCATATTAGATTTACAATGGACATAAAATTCTCTTCTTTGCCAAAATCATCCATCATGTTTTTTTTTAAATTTTTTATAAAAGGAAACGCTACCTAAGTTTACATTAATTAGATTCGACATAGATGTAAGGTAGAGATTATGATGGTCTATCGGCAGACTTACTGGAGTCAGGTAGTTGCCTTTGTTTCACTATTAGGAGCCATCATCAGAAAGTAATTACACTTAGGATATATTGATAAGAAAGATAACTGAGTGAAGTCACTTGCATCTGGATGTACTTAAATCACTTTATAAAAAAAGCAATTTAAAAAAAAATCACTTGTTAATAAAGTACCTCACTCACGACATGGGGTTAGGAACACAAGTCATGAAACATTTAGACTCGCTTATCATTCAAAGCTTTAATAATAGTTGTAAATGTACATAGCCAGGTCTACAAATGTTAGTTGATAGTAACAAGTTATAATGTATTGTAGTAGTCAGGTATTCTGCGTTGACTGAAAGTTATTAAATCAACTGTATAACAACAGTTCATAAAAGAGATGTTTCAAGCAAATTTAAAAAAAAAGTGAGACAAAAAAACAAATTACATAATTACCATGACTATCTTCAGGGTAACCCTTCGGTGAGTGTACAGGGTAAGTCGGTGAGTGGCTCAGTTCAATTGTCCCGGGTTTTCGAAGACCTGCCTCAGCTGCCATCATTTCTGGAATTTGAGGGTAGTCCATCGGTGGGACATTAATTCTTTGACGTTTGGGCTGATAGCCATTCGGCAAAGGCAAATAGGCAAAGTATGGAGGATCAGGATACCTCCTCTTATTAACTTGGTGCGCTAAACTGTGTGCCTTAATGGTGTTTTCAAAATATAAACTTGCTTGTGGATGGAGAGGAGGCCGTAAACCTGGGTAAATCACACTTCCCAAAGCAGGGGAATATAACGATGGATATTTATAATGAAACATAAGGTTGTTTCTATCCAAATGATACTCTGGTGTTGGTGACATCCGCTTTGGTACACTTAAATCAAGTGGTGCATCGTGTGCAGTAGTTGATGGTGATGATGTGACTATAGGTCTTGAATGGTAGCTTGAAGGACTTGTCTGGGGGCTTGAGATGGGTGATGTTGTCTGTAATGTAAGTGGTGTTGGACGAAGTCTGGTAAGATCTACACCTCGATCTTCATCCCTGGTAGGTTCTGGTGTTGTTGCGGTGGGTCTTTGAGGACTACTTTGGACCACTGATGTCCTAACTGGGCTTGGAGTTGGCTCAGGGCTGTTAGATACTGGTCTTGAGTCTGAAACTGATCCATTAAAAGCAGTTTTATTTGCATATTCAAGACCTTTAAGAGATGGATCAGTACCATCAACTTCTTGTTGCCGTGCTTTCTGGAACCAATCTGATATGGTATTTACATTGAGGTTTAAAGCCTGAGAGATCTTTGTCAGTCCATCTTCAGAAGGTTGAGCTTGCAAGGCATAGAATGCTCTCAATGCTTGCTCTTGAGCACTAGATATAGATTCAACTTCTGGTTGATCTTCAGTTGCTGCTACTGGATTATCTTCCTCACTTTCACAATCATCTTCTTTAGTGCTCTCCACTTCTATGGTCTGGTCATCACTCAATGCTGCTTTTTCTTCATTTATCACAGAAACATCATCATTATTCTCTTCATTTGTATCTTTCTCATCAGATTCAGGGTTCACAGTTGTCAGGGAGAGAACATCATTATTATTTGAACGCATTTTTTGTCTGCAGACGTCTGCGTTCATATCACAGAGATACCTCTCATGCTGGTGTTTCTCAATGGGACTATCAAATGATTCACCACACAAACGGCAAAACTCTTTACAGTTAGATTTCAGTAATGGAGGTGGGTCCATACTGCTGACTGCTTCCTGAACTTCTTCATTCATCGTACAGATGTACCTTTCATGTTGGTGCAACTCTATGGGATTTTCAAAGAACTTGCCACAAAATTTACAAAAGGCCTTCTCCAGGCTACCAGCATTATTTTTTCGATGAGTTTCCAGGCAGCTTGCAACTGCTTTGGCCTCATGAACTTTCTTTAATGTGTAATCAACAATGCTATAATTGTCGTCTTGTGGTGGGATTGTACCAAGAGGTGCCTTCACCATTTTTGCTGTCACTACACCTCTGTCTTTAGTTATTTCAGGCAGTTTGACTTTTTCAGTTGTATTCACTTTTGGGCTAATTATTTCAATATGTTCTTGAGTTGGATTAACAGTCTTTTTAATCTTAGAAATGTCTGTATTTTGTCCTTCTTGTTGCTGCTTGGTAACAGTGGCACCAACAATTTCTAAAACTTTCTTAACTGCTTCGTTTGGTGGTGAAGTGAGATGCTGCTGGTTTTGTTTATCAGGGAAATTCTGATTTGTTGGAACTAAGTCATTCGATGTTGGGATTTTAACATGCAATGGATAAAAATATGAGATGTTGTTTGATACTGAGTGACCATTGTTCTCTTTTCCGCTTCCTTCGTTACTATCTGGTAGGACATCTCCAGAGACAACTTTCACTGGAGCTGCCATTGCATCTTTAATGATTGGTGGTACATGAACTGGAGAGCACTTCTTACTACTAATATGTGAACTGTATGAACCAGAGTGTGAAAACCGCTTTCTACAGATGGAGCACTCGTATGGCTTCTCTCCACTGTGAATCCGAAGATGCTCCTTGAGGTGGTGTTTGTATTTAAAAGCTTTACTGCACTCTCCACATTTGAATTTACGATTTCCTGAAGTATGTGTCAGCATATGTCGCTGGAGTCTATAAATGTTCACAAATGCCTTATTGCAAATTTCGCACACTTGGTTTCGACCGGGCATGTGCGTTGCCATGTGTCTTTCTAACTGTGATTTGTGAGCAAAACAGTAATTACATTTTGGACAGGAAAAGCTGTTGGATCCCTTCTCGTGGCGGTACTTGATATGCTCCTTAAGTGACGTTAATCTCTTGTAGGTACGATCGCAATATGGGCAGTTAACTGGCTCCAAACCATTCTCATCTTCCTCTCCTAAACACATAAAAAAGGAATTTTAAGTAAACTTCCAAATACTTTCAGTCGGAAAACGCACTATGTTCTAACAAATGTAGCCAGTAAAACACATTAAACAATGCATGTATGCCAATGAAGATACATTAACACACTGATCTTAACCTGAGCATGTGTGTAACACCTCATTTGTTTTAACACATACTTACTTAATGACTTAAATCTGTGTTCATAATGATTACAATCACTGCATTGAAAGATCTTAGTCTGCATCTACCAGTCTTCGGAAACATCCAGTCAACATGTGTCACAGTAAAATCATTTAATCCCCCAATTTTTTTTTTGTGAATGGTTCAGTAATTTTCCCCCTTAAAAAGCTTTGTTAACTTATAATAGATATTTGAGTATATCATGGAACTGTCTAGGCCAAGGTCTTTAGAACCGAGCAGCCTGAGTTTAATTTCCTAAGACACTTAGTAATCACCTTTAAGACGCCTTCTGGAAGGAGACGAACTTGAGTTTTGATTGGTGATGCAAATGCTCTAATTTTTTTTTGCACCAGCTTTTACTGGTTGTAGTAAAACATGATGCAAACCCAATTCATATGAATTTCAAGGTGAATTTATAATTTTCTATGCACACTGTTTTTTTCAAATGGTTGTTAGTATCATCTTCTACTGGTAGGCAAGTAGTCTTACTGACCTTCTTTCTGGCCTTTGTACAAAATGGTGTATTACAGTATTTAAAGTAGTAACCATTTTTAAAGATCTACCGTAATTCAAACGTTCGGTTCGGAGACCATGATTAATTTTCATGTGCAAATGCAAAGTCATGTAAAAAGTCAAGTGTAATTACGTAGCAATATCAAAAGTTTTGAATTGCATAAGGGAAAAATCTAGTTTTTATTTAGAACATATTCCATCATCGTAATGATATTGGATTAATAGTTTACCAATTAAAATGACTATTTAAATAAACAAAAAGAACATTCTAGTACATTCCTTTCAAGGAAAGTCCTTTGTTGTATAAAAATCACTGTATATTATCATTACTGTATATAAAAACTAATAAATTATAAATTAAATATTTCCCTAGATGAGGGCAATTTATGGTATAGAAATTAAAATCAAAATATTAATTAAAGGTAAATTATAAAAAGTGTATCCTTAAGAAAATAAAATTTTAATATTACTGTAATAATATTAATGTATATGTAAAGTTGAACATTTACAAACTTGTCAGGAAAGTAATAGAGTAGAGAAAATAAATTATAAAAATATTATCCAAATGAAAACTAAGAAAAAAACATTAAAAAAAAATCAGTACCTTTATAATCACTCCGTCTGTCCTCGTCAACAGCCTCAGGATAAATAACCATAGTGTTACTCCTATGCAGATATTCTTCCAGATGGATTCCGGTATCAACCCCACTATCTCCGGAACCACCACCATCTTGAACCTCGTCAATATCAACTTCCTCCTCCTCGGAGCTTCCATGTCCGAAGGAGTCATCTGTACTATGTGTGTCTGAACGACTCATTGGGGAGTTGGGTGATCCTACAACTGGGTCATCAGCAAGGTCAATTCCTCGGTCAGAAATACTACTGTTTGTTTCATTTTTGTCCAGAATCTCATCAACTGTAAAATACAAAACGAGAGATCTTTAATTTGAAGAGTTCATTAAGCTAAAATTGTTGTTGAGCTAAAAATCTTGAATTCATAATTCAATACTTAAATTAGTTGCTATTAATCTAAGTAAAGTTATAGTATTATATTAAGAGCATGGAGGTCTCCACAATATGCACTCTATAAGTTGACCATCATCATCATTATTATTATTATTATTATTATTATTATTATTATTATTATTATTATTATTATTATTATTATTACCAAAAACGATACAAATATCCAATTGAAAACAGATTTGGAAAAAAACTAAAGAATTATTTTACTTGCCAATTTTTAGATGCATAAATAATAAGTGTTTCTATATATGCGAGGCTCTTAAAATGGCAATAGATTTAGTGATTTTTGTACTAAAAGTCTGTAAATTGGTAAAAACTGGATTGTTTTGGTCTCTATCTTTTAGAATAAAAAAATGCCATTTTATTTTAATGTAATAAAATAATGGGGTTTCTCTAGATTTTACCAGATAGTGTATTTATTTTGTGAAAAATATGACAAAATGACTGATTAGTAATTGTTTGAAACTGAAGCTTCAAATAAATAAATTAACTGAAGAAACTGCAAAACACCAATAAAATCAAAAGTTATTTCAGTGGTTGAAAAAATTTAACACAGATAAAAAAAAACCAACTAAATATTGTTTTTCTCATCAACTATATCATTTGAAAAAAAAAATCCAAACAACTTGTTAAACAGGGAGTACAAGGAAGGATGTTGGTTCAAGGAAGAGAGGAAATGGCAGAATAATCTACCATACCCAAGCACCACAGATGACAAACTTAAGTATTTCTCAAGTAATACAAGGAAACAATGATAAAGTATTAAAAACTACTGTACATAAAAACATGTAACAGGTTTTTTTTCTGTATAAAGTAACAGGGATTCTATATGTGTCAGATCTAATTACCAAAACAATAATGAAATTCACAATTCAGGCCTACAGTATATACTAAATATACTGTACACAGAAATATAATATATTACTGTACTTATGTATACTTATACTTATATTTACATTTATATATTGTGTAGGATTATATAATATTTGAATTTTTAATAAGAATAATATTTTTAGTTAATTATTTTTACAACTTATACATCTACAGTAGTATTCTTAAAAAAATGTTTTAAAAGAAAGAAAAAAGAAAATTAAAAAGACATTCATTTTTTTCCTTAAATCTCAAAATTATGATGTTGGAATTAATGAACATCATTTTATACCTCCATGATGTAACCAAGCAAATTTTAAAACACCACAATGTAACCAAGCAAAGTAAGAACACCACAATGTAAGTAATTACTTATCCAAAATATCAAGTGATCCAATAGGGAACAGGAGTATATATAGAATATCCTCCTTAGTATGACATCCTACAGGATAACCAAGTCTACTTCAATGATGACAAACAAATCACTGAACTATCAAGTGGTCAAATAATGAGGATGAAAAAACGTTATCCATGACAATTAAAATAAGGAAATAACTGTAAAAGAAATTAATATATTTCCCCACTTGGTTTAAAGATTAACCAATAAAAATAACAATTAAATAAAAAAATATACTGTACTGTATAACAACTGGCGTTAAGTTGCACAGACTGGTGAAAGCGAGTCACAAAAAAACAGTCTCAAAAGGGCCCACCAAGTGATAACACAAAAAAAATTAAAAAAATCTTAAACAAAATTATAATTACAAAAAAAAAAAACAAAAACAAATGTTTATACAAAAGAAATAAAAATAATCCACCAAGAGAAGAAAAAAAACTTCCGTAAATTAACACAAATTGTGTTTAAATAATACTAGATTAACTTATCACCTACAAAACTATCAACGAAAAAAATTAAGTAATTTAAAAACAATCTTAAACAAACCATAATAAAAAAAATCAAATATTATAAAAAAGAAATAAAAACTTTAACTTATTTATAAAAAAGTATGAAATAATTATTACATGCACTAAATTTAATTACCTGTGCTAATATCATTTAACTATTAATAAATTAACACGAACTGTTTGAATAATACTAGATTAACTTATCACCTACAAAACTATTGATTAAAATTAAATAATTAAAAAAAAATCTTAAACAAATCATAATAAAAAAAATCAAATGTTATAAAAAGAAATAAAAACTTTAACTTATTTATAAAAAAAATATAAAATAATTATTACATGCACTAAATTTTATTACCTGTGCTAATATCATTTAATATTGACAAAGAAAGTTAAAAACTTGCTTTGTTTATGTTTGTAATTTATCATAACTGCATATTTTTAACATTTTATAAAAAAAAACCTCACCTGATACTAAACTCTCAGACATTCCAAATTTGAATTTCTTTCTACTTGTATAAATTTTCAAAAGAATGTATATCCAAGATCAGTAGGTATTTAGTGTAAAACTCACTAGCTATTTTAAGAACAGTGCTCCATAGTGGAAGAATAAGGCAGTACTGAGAGAGAAAAACACTCAAGCCTCCTGCTGCAGAGATGATGTCCAGCTTAGAGAAGGAAGACAAAGAATAACTAACACTTTATGCCATGAACCTAGAACAAAACACCTCCTATCAGAGCCTGAGGGATTGGGCCTAAGGAAACAAAGGGACACCTTTGATACGGTGCCAGCCAGTCTGGACTGCTCTACCTGGCTTTCACCATCTTACAGTCTGCTTCATAAATCATTAACATAATTATCGTAACACCTGATTATATACTAAACCCCGGGCAGGTGATACATGGGCTTTACAATGGGGGTGTGCAGGATGACTGGTTGGGTATTGTCTCGGGCGGTTGTCCGCTTTCCCAGCCAGTTTGTATTGAATAGGGACACAGCATGGTTTGGTCGATCACACAGGTAAGAACTAACACACTCCTCATTTACTCTTCAGCACTCAAGTAGGATTTTTTACATTTATGGTAAACAAAAAAAAAATGACTTTATTTTAAAGTCTGATAGAAGTTTGAACAAATTAATACAACAAAAAAATATTTTAAAACAATAGTATTGTATAAAGCAGTCCCTCAATTATAGATAGGTTTATTCAAGTAATAAGAGGATCATTAACTCTCTCTTTGTCTGGCTTGTTATAAGGTACTGTGTCAGGTAATTTTATTCATTGATATTAGATCGGTCTACATCTGTATCCCACTCATGACTCTTTTATTAGCTATCCTTTGTTAAGTGGTACTAAATTGGAGCGATTTATAACATATTAAATCTTCCCATCGTGAAGCTGCTTCCATGGAAATTAAATTTCAATTTGAACAGCAGAATAAACGATGATGATGAAGATTAATTAAAGTGATCATTCCAAATACATGAACATTAGTATTTATCATCTTAGTTCACCATGCAATGTACTCAAACTGGTTCCTGATTTTTATAACAATTTACCTACTGTATACATTAATAAAAAAAAACATTTCTTTCACATTTAATGCAAGTTTATACAACAATTACAGGATTTAATATGAAATATGCTTAAACTGACAACAGGATTTGAAACCAGGACCTTAAAAATGGAAGGTAATTATTTCATTTTCCATCAGATATAATTACTACAATGATATTAATAACAACAACAATAATAAATAATAGTAGTTATTTAAATAATATTTCTCCAAATTCAAACTTGCTATCAACTTAACCTGGGAGTTTGTTTAATAATTATAATAATTAATTATAATAATTTATAATTTCACTAAAGAAATTTCTATGCAAACAAGAAAAAAGTGCATTATTTACAGTTACAGTACAGCAAGACACCAAAAAAGGATTTCAAAAGCTACAGTTTCTGTTGTTCTGTGAACCTCTTGTTAGACTTCATTAGCACTTTTTGTATAGCACTGTGCTATTGTATGTCTTTGTGATATGTTTGTCCTTAAAGTCTATTGGTGATGGAGATAAGTGACTCAATGTATTAATACACTTGTCATTGTTACTGTTCAGCAACTGGTCGTGTGCCACTCTACTTAAAATTATAGCTTTGTTGATGTTGACATACATAAATAAATACATACTGTATCAAATAGATATCATTCATTGCATTTTGATTTTTGATGGGTTTGTATTGTATACTTATTGAAGTATTGTTAGAGATCAAACTTGTTAATAGTGTACTGTATTATTATTTATTATACCAATAAAGCATTTTGCAGTTAACTCCTTATGGTTTCTACTAGTTCTTACTGTAGCCTACAGTCAATGGTTAGGTCTGCCTAATGTTATTCTGTATTGAATTGGGGATTTGAGTGGTACATTTATTGGCGCAGGACTCAAAGCCACTTGGAATACCACTGGAGGTATTATTATTGAGTGTTGTTAGTCTAGGTTCATGGTTTTTTTTTCTTGTCCGTTTCCTTCCGTTGTTGTCAAGCACCTCGAGGTTGGTCCAACAGGAGGCGCTATACAAATTGCAAATTATAATTTTTATTATTATTATGGTTATTTTATTATAATTATTATCAATTATTAATTTATGTATTTTTCCAAATCAACATGTAACAAAATACCATAAAGATGGAGTCTCTATTGTTTTTTGTTTATTTTTATACTGAATGATGTTATTGTTTTATTTTCAATTATTATATCAATAACTTGAATTATGACACTTTATTCTTCAGGGACAAGCCAAGGTTTGGATTGTAAGAATCAAAGAGAGAGATAGTACTAATTGTGGCTGTTATCAATATTTAAATAATAGGTATACATAAAATAGCACCTGTAACACATTGCATTAAGTAGTAAATACAGAGTACACATAAGAAAAGAATAAAAATGCAATGATATTTGCATAATTTATTAGATTGTTTACTATTAAAAAATATACAGTGACTGATAAGAAAACATAATTTAAAATCATACAATAGGTGGATTTATTTTTTTATATTTAATATAATTTTAACCATTCATTAAATGAATCACATACTGAACCTGAATAAATACCATTGTGTTAAAAATAATTTATAATGTGGTTAAAATGAGTCATAGATATCTGGTAGTATGACAGGAAAGATTAACAGCTAAAGACAATATAGTATAAATACCTGCTACTGTTTAGCAGAAAATCCAACACTGCAGTAGTACTACTGACAGTATATTCTGTACCTTGAACTTCTGCCAGGGACTTCCCCTTTGATGACATCATACTTAGAGATGCCAAGTCAGGTGATAATGGGGTAAGGAGTGATAGTCAGGTGCTTCTGGTGTGAAACAAATCAGTGGCATACTTTGTAGCAAGGATTTACTAAATCCCCAGAAAAGCATACCAAGGTCAATAACTTGCAACAGCCCAGTTGACAGATTTTTTTTTAGATCAGGTGACAAAATCATTTATCATCATCATGTGATTATTCTTTTTTTTGTTTTCTTCGGATCCTGTGATCCTTATCTTTCAAATTTCATTTTCATTTTGCTTTATTTATTATGTAGTGCCTATAAAAAATATACAAACAATAACTAAATGACGATACAATTACTTTATAAAAAGGGGAGAAAATATTCCAAAAGGATATCAACAGCAGCGTAAAGCAACATATTTATGCCCATTATACGAGTCTTTTCAGCCTATTTTCTAAAATAAAAAATTTGTTTTAAAATACAGAGATGTTCATCCACTAACAATTTAAATTAATACTTATATCTGCCCTGCAAATTATATTAGCAATATTGCATGAATTTTATTTAATGTATCATAATATCTAAGTTGTGCACCTTTGTGTTATTTTTGTAAGCTTTTCAAATGTTACACATGAATGCTTTAATCTTTAACTTTCTGTACATTATAAAATCAATTCCAATACACTACTGCCTTAACAATTCTGTTGTCATCCAATTTAATTTCATTTTGTAATTTATTAAATGAACAATAAAGATTGATGAATGATGGTTATTATGACCCAAACTGAGGTAATTTTGCATCTGCGATTTCCTTTTTAAAACTTGTTCTGTAGTTCATCCAACATCACAACAACTTCCATATTGTTTTTTTTAATTGTTTAGTCATTTGTTGTTTTTATTACTCATAGGATACAACTTGAACTTTCAATCATTATGTACCTTCATTTTAGGATTTATGCTTCAATAATTTTAATAAGATAAATCCTTCTTTTATTAAATTTTTATTTTTATTAATTCTTTTCTTTATTTTGCTAATAGAAATTACAATAAATAAAATTTAAGAGGATTTATGTAAACAGTTCAATCTTCCAAAATAATACTGGTAATGTTAATAATGGTATCAATTTAATAATAAAAAACAGTAATTAAAAAAAAATGTTAAAAAAAAAATAATAATAATATGCGCTAAGTTGGATTTAAGGGGAATATTTTTTGTGTTATTTTCCCTTAATGTCATGTTAATAAACCCCTTAACATCTTTTTTTTTATTTGTTCTATAAATTTTCATTGTTTAAGTTCTCATTAAGGTAGGTTTTAGTAACATAATAATAATAATAATAATAATAATAATAATAATAATAATAATTTTGCACTTAGCCATAATATTATTTAATATGAAGCTGGAATGAAGTAGGCTACTTTGACATAAACAAATACTCAACCATGTGATATTATGTGTTACACATATTCCATTCATCCTGTTGTGTTTTTATTTTGACTAAAGATATTATGCAACTAATAACACTCCCTTTTTTCAATGTCACTGATCACAGGAGATAACATATGATGCCCATATAAATTTGGCACAAGATTTAAATTTGTCTTGTGATAACATGTTGAAACTTTATTGTGGAGGGAATTCCAGGATGACCTGACCTAATATCTCATTAAATAATATGGTATATAACATTGGAGTGGAAGGTGTATACAGTAATCAATAATTAATGTAAAGTGTAATTTTGCTTTCTTCGTGACTGATTTAAGTTTATTATGGTATAGATTTCAGAATTGGATGGAGAACACAATTGGTTTCGGTAATGGTACTGCGGTACCCTGTAACCGATAAAGCACAACTGCACATAACTAAGATCCTAACACCTGATGAATAATAACAAGATTAATCATGGTGTGACATATGCTATCTCTCATGATATCAGGAAACTGCTTGAGAAATATGTCACAAAAGCTATTGTCTCCTAGTAGCTTATGGTTTTTACAAATTATATAGGTACAGTAGGAAGAGAGACATATTGCAAGTTGAAGAGGTTTACAGGAAGGAACAGTGGCAAAGGTATTTGGTTTCAAAGATACTGAAGTCAATTGTATAAGATAAAAAAAAATTCTGGATATAGTCCCATGTGGAAATGAAGAGGTGTAATGTTGGCATGGTTTCAGATTTTTTAGTTTTAAAATGAGGTGAGTTTGCTGAACTTAAAGAATATAAAAAACATGAAGAAAAGTACAATAGCCATATCTGAGCTAGGTTCTTAATCCCAGGACCTTTGGCACTAAAAAAAATGATTCTAGGAAAAAAAATCAGTAAAAAAACATGATTAACTAGTTGTTGTAGCTGATAAAAATAAGATCTGGTAATACTTTAAAAAAAATCTATAATGCCTCTCTGGCTTAACGGAGCTATTGTACCCTTTGCTTGCCGTGGCATTTTTGAACAATTAGAAGTAAAATTTTTACTATTTATTGTTAGTTATTGTTATCCTTCACAATTTGAATAGAGTACATTAATACAAAAAAAAATCTGTTGTTCTTTGCTATATAAAACAATGAATAAAATTTTAAATTAACCTCTAATTAATACAGTACCTTAGATTAACAATTTTTTTAAGGCGCTCACAGGTACTGTACAAAATTCCAACAAATAAATGTACAGTACCTTTAATGGCAAGGGCATTGTTGTAAAGTAAAACTCAATTGGTTATTACAAGACCACTTTCAGTTAAAAAGCGGGAATCATTCTAGTCTTATAAATCAAACTTGTCAGGTAAAATTTAATATCTCAAGCAACCACACTATGAAAAAGTGATGTTATCAGTTAACAATAAATTCAGAACAAAAAGATCAGCAATTTCCTTTGATTTAAGTACACAAAAGATCCATAAATTAGCAACAAAATGAAGGTTAATAAGGACAAGATTGTTATTTCCTGTTAATTTTCCACCTGTGTGGTTTTAATCTTTATGCCTCGGTAATATTAATGAGAAAAATTTCCCAAACTTGGCACTGAACAAATACAAGTTTGATCACCTTCCCCAGCTCATCATGTGACACCTGTCTAAGAAATGATGTAAATGAGGAAAACAGATGCAACACTTGACTGAACAAAAGAATAATTGAGATGCTAATTGATGAAATAAGCGCTGTCCTTAATCCGCTGCTACTCCATAGGAAACCAGGTTTAGGATTTTGTTAAGATTCTACTTCCCTCAGAAGATTCAGGGACAATTAAGACTAGTCATTGAAAATTGTCCCTAGTGTGTTAAAATAAGTCAAGTGTCTACTGCATGTAGAGGATGAGAAGACCTTCCCACAAACACCATCGTTAAATATCAGGTTCTCACCTATGTTAATCTACAGAGACACTATGTTCTTTATTGTAATCTCAAAATAATGTTAACCTTGACTATTCTAAAATTATACATGATAATATATTCATCTCACTTCCAACCAATGAAAATACAGTTAGGTTTATGTTGTCCAATATTGTTGATAAACAATATTATATAGTATGGCACACAAGTGTTTTACTGGTGACCAGAAGACTAGACATCTAATCTACTAGAACCATCCTCCCCACACTTTCTTGTTTTAGCTTAAACGGATTAAGGACTGTCTGGTATTCAAAATACAGGTGGCACAAACCCACATTTAAAATATAAATTTGTACTATTCTGCCTCAATTAAGTAGTATCAAGTGCCTTCAATTACTGTACATAATAATTATAACATTCCACTATTTTTGTCGCTTTTTCACTTGTTGTTGGCATTTCACACCAAGGCCTAAAATTTGTGCTATTGTTTATTATATTTTTTATTTAAGGCCCAAAAAAAAAAAATTGTGTTGGCCACGTTATGGAAAAATCCAAAAACTGGGTAGGTCGGTAGGAAAATTTTTTTCAACAACCAAAAATGTTTTTACACTTAAAAAGTAGAAAATACACAAATAATTTTAGACTTGCATCGCGTACCATCAAGTAAAATAGGCTTTGCTTTGGCCCCCTAGCCTGACCAAGGCTATTTCAGTCTTATTGCTCATAAAAAAATATTGTTCCTTGTAGTCAAGAAAAAAAAAGCAAGCTAAAATGCCAGCCCTGAATTTTGTAAAATTTGGGTCGGTCGGGTGTGGAAAAACACAATTTTTTTTTTGCCCTAATTCCTTGTTGCACCTTGAGTTTTGTGTACCCTTTTATTTAAATAGTTTGTTCATTCCTTTGGACAGGACTCATCATAGTTGAAATATTATAATGCTCACTATTATATTTCACTTAATCTTCAAGTCAGTTAACATCATGTACTTTGTTTCTTAACGTTATAAGTGAAATTACAAAATGGTGCTATTGCTGTTACAATATCAATTTTAAAAAAAATTATATCAATTAATTTTGGCTTTCAAAAGTATATCAATCGATTTAGTTTTTTAGAGATGCCGAGCTCTACTTTTGTCATCATATTGTTTGTTTACTGTTGTTTATGCGTTAAGTTTTCCACCCAAAGAAAGTCTCCAATAAGGTCAAATTAATAGGTCCATGGTGTAATTATACATTAATTTTTGTTAATCAATATGATGTGGGCGGTACACTTATCAGCTTACCGTATTTCTTTTTGTTTTCTTATTTATTTCTAATTAACATTTTATCAGATACATGATATACTAATTAGCATAATAATATAGTGTAAATTGCTGATATTTCCTCCTCTCTGAGAAATAAATAACTACAACACAACAGAAAATAAACAAGTGATATACTAAGACAATTTAGTTTTAGCCGACAGGCCACAAAACTAAATAAATAGTACAAACATATAGTCGCACATACTTTTAAATCATACCGACAAAAGGTTTGTCTGAAAACCGAAAATCAAAATGTCAAGAAACCATCCAGGAAGCATTATGGAGACAATGGTTATTGCTTTAACCTACTGTAAAGTGACTAAAAAGGCTTGCGATGGTCCTACACCGACTTAACCTCATATTGATTGTTCGCGACTGAGGAAGTAGTTAAATTGGCACCTACTATTGTTTCACATTACCTAGGGTATGTCTGTGGAGGTAACTCTTAAAAAGTATGTTTGTCATTTCCTACACAAATTCAAAAACCAATCTAATAATACAAATAACAATATAATTTTTAAATATAAATTAAGTATACAAACACAGTAGCATCCTACTGTATGTTGACAAATGTTCTAAAGCTAACAACCTAATAATATCAACACTCATAATGACAATATTGAAGCCACGGTTAATATAAATAGGAAACGCATTATAATATGATGTAGGTAATGGGAGCAAAGTGTGACTACACTTCAGTTAGTATAGTTTTTTTTTCTAGCCTACTGTTTACACTGTAGCCTGCTACAGATTTCAAGAAGAACATAAACCAAACCAAAAACTCAATAAATAAATGTATGAACTAAATTTAATGTGTGATATTTACTTTGTTTAAAATTCAAAACATACAAATTTTTTGATTTCAAATCAAAATATACCTATAACTTGGTCTCATTGCACATAGTACGCCCAGCAACTTATACCTGGCACTTAACTATTATTACCAAACCATATGCTAAGCTTTCCAAAGTTTTATAGACAATGTTTCATATTTATCTACGTTTATTGTTCTAGGTACAATTATGAAGGTAAATAAAGCCAATCCAAAACACAACATATAAACTAAAGATGCATGCAATAAATCAGTCACAATGTTAATTATCTTTTTTCGGGAAAAATGATGGTAGGTGAGATAAGATTTGGACAAAATCAATATCTACAATTGATCTAAGTTCTACTTAGGGAATTCTTCCTTTTATGGTAATAAAAGGCAAAATCAAGATTAATACAGTGCAGACTATATCTTTAATAATAAAACAGTTTTAATGTGATATAAATCATAATAAAATTACGGTAAAGCTGTCTGTACAGTAACAAGAAAAACCTAAAAAAAAACAAAAAACAAGTAATGGTAAAGGACTTTATATATGTATAGCGCATAATATGTGGTCTTTATAATTATGTGCTATAGTTTGTGGAGTGTAAAACAAAATAGCAAATTCTATCCTAGCATAGATGAAATTTCTAGCATGATTCTACCATGCTCTGATAATTTTATGAGCTGACTAAAATTAATCTGCCTCCCTCTAGGATGAGAGCATAGCAGGAGGAATTGAGTACAGTTGTGTACGGACAGGAGACTGATGAGTTTTCTATTCACTCAATTTTGGCAATTTCCTCACAAGCAATTGTTGGTATTTACTTTAATTACTATTAACTTAGCATTGAATTAGTTTAAGTGTAAAATTATATCAAACCATTACAATTAATTCCACTAAAAACAATTTGAACTAAAACTTGCAAATTAACTAGGGAATTTAAAATCCTTGGAAATCCATTAAAAAATATATAATCACATACAGTACAGCAAACTATGTTCCCACAACTTACAAACAATACTGTACATATGTCAGCACTATATATTTCGGTATTAACTAGAAACAGATTTTTTTTTTATTTGCCCACTAATAAAACACACAGAAATCATTTTTTATTTACGCATTGAATTATACTCTAAATGTACTCCTCTCTAAAATCCATTGAAGTACTTAAAAGTATACTAACTTTACTAATTACTGATTAAATGTACAGGTATTGCTCAACTGGGTTTAACTACTGTACTGTGATTGCAGTAGTACTCATTATCACTTTGTATGCAGTACTGTACATAACAACAAATAAGTATCTAAGCTACTGTAAATTATTATGAAGTAAATATAAATTCCTTAATATGAAAATCTTTCAATATGAAAAGTAAATACACAAACTAAAAAAAAATCAGTTAGAATCTAGTCATGTATGAAAATAAGTAGAGTTTGTTTCTTTGTTTGTTTAATTTATGCTAGAGTAGCATGGTAGAATCTGATCAGGTAAAAAATATAAATAATATAATATTAATAAGATTAGTAACATGCCATACTTTCAGATTTCTTACTTTAAATACTTAAATGTTAAGATTTTGTTAAAAATAGGCACACCAGATGATTAGTATTACTAATAATACTGTAATTAAAGCATGAAAAACTGGTAAAAACTAAAACTTTTATTTTTATTTTATAAATACAGTAAATCAAAAGTAAATAAAATCTATTTAAAATCAATCTGAAAAGTAACAATTCAAACTTTAAAATATAAAAATGCAAGAAACTATATTTAAACACAGTTAACATTGTACTAATTTACTTTACATAACAACTAATACAATTATAGTATAAATAGATTTAAAAAAAAAATTCTATATAAAATCAATACATGAACAGTGATATACTTTACATAGTATTAGTAACTACTTTGTTAAAGTACATCTCTAATCATTACTGTAGACTTAATAATATAGTATTTTACCTGTAAATAGCTCCATCACATTGACACTTCTACTCAGGGCAAAGACTGGCAGTAGACTGAATTTACACCAGGTACATATTTAGTACTGTACATACCACCTTCCTTAATTGTTTATCTACAGAGCCAATGGAACAGCAAGCCTCTTTTGTTTATCCCATAAGTATTGTTTATTTATAACACCCGCCTTCATCCCAAGCTTTCCTGCCTTTACTACACTTCCCCCTGGCTGCCAACTAGGTAAATTTATAACCAATATATTGCTATTATTCTCTCAATAGTCATCATGTAGCCACTTCCAGACACGCAGACTACGAAAATGCAAACATGATAATTAGTAACAGTGGTGGTAGTAAATAACCCACAGAAGGATTCAGACAGAGCTAAAACATCTGTTCATTTTATTTTTTCTGTATTTTACCAACACACCTGGTGAAGTACTGAGCTTCTGTATAGTACAGTATACCGTATAAATAATATTCTCCTACACCCCCTCCCCACCCCTCACAAATTTGAAATCAAACTATTTCAATTATAGTATAACAGTATTCTATTTCACTATTTTTCCTTGGAGTATTTAAATAATAACTTTGTTGACCCAATAGAACAATTAAGTCATTGTCTGATTTCCATTTTGTCCATATGATTTTGTATCTTTTTAGACTACAATGATCAAAAGAGAAAAAATGTTGTTTTTTTTTTTATAGTGAATTATTATATAGTTGACTTCTACTATTTTTCTATTTGTCTTGATGATGTGTTTAAAGTGCTATGCAGCAAATTTTACTTAAAATATTATAACATATCTATTTATATTAATAGATATTTATTTCTTGTATAGGATGGGATAGATCGGATAGAAAGAAATAGAGAGAAAAACAAACTGGAAAAGAATAGTTAAGTATAAAAAATTAGCAAAATCCTTGTTCATTATATCTGCTAATTACATTTAATAAGTTCCTCTTATAGTAGTAAGTACTGCCAAAATGTTCCAATAACAAGACCCTAATAAGGTAAAGTAACCTTGAATTAACGTGTAATTACAAGACAGGAAGGTACAAGGCAAGTTGCGAAGTGGAAGCCAGGTCCAAACTTCTACCTGTAATCTGGGGTCCTATAAACATTGTAGCCACTGATATAAGGTATCAGTGTGTGTGGTAGAAACTATTAGCTGGTGAAACACAATCCCCCTAAGGAAATCTTGTTTCCTCCGATAAAGGCACCTGACAGTGATGTGGACTACGTACCCATTGCTGATATTAAGGACAGATGGATGATGGCGCCAGCCTGACTACATGCTACGACACCTTTTGCGGAGCAAAAATCCAAGCCAGCTTGGACTACCTGTCCAAACCTGATGGGAAACACCACCAAATTATTGCTGACAATTTTTATTTCAATCATGGGAAGTTTTTCTAAAAATATAATTGTGGATTGTAAAGATGAGCAATGCAGTTTCTTTCATTCATGGTTGACAAAACTGTAATCAAAAAAAGTTCAACACTACAAGCAATAACTACATTGATTAAAAATACATAGTTTAATATAAATAAGTAAACAATTTCAATTAAAAAAAACAAAACAAAGTCGTCAATGATTATAATAATATAATGTCATACACACCCCAGAAAGTGTCAGGGAAACCATAATGATCAAGATATTGATTCAATATTTCATTCCTTATTAAAACTTAATCTGGAATGAAAAAGGTTTGTTCATACAGACCAATAAGATATCAGTAAGATAAATAACCAATCAAACATGGTTTAAGTTAAAAACAAAAGATAATCAGTAAGTGACCATTAACAGACCAAACAAGAAAGAAATGTTAATTTGAAATACCAACGATACATCATGGAATAAACAATTACCTGTAAAACAAAAATTAAATAGGGTGTGGTGTGTACACTGTTATATGTGGATAAATATCTATTACTATTTACATGGTATATCACAAATTTATAATGTAAATAATAAGTAATTTCAATTTGTAAAAGAATAACATGATAATCAATAATAATAATCTACTTCAAATAGATACACAACATTTATTTTACTGTATTTGTAGAATATTGTTATTTTATAGATGTACCTTTGCTTGAAAATGACAAAAAAATCATAAAAATCAATTTTGAAATTAACTTGCTCAGTTTTAATGTAACATAAAAATTATCAAAAAGCATATAAATTAGTATATTATAAAAATGTTCACCATTAATTTTCTTATACTGGATAATAACAATGATATTCCAGTGAATGGGTAGAATTGTTTTTTATATATTATTATCCAGGGTGAAACCATTATTTCAATTCTTATTTTTCTATTTTTATTTTCAGTTTTAAAGGGTTCATTTTTTTAAACAAAGCCTTAAAGCACACAATTTCTGTTATTTTTACTTATAATTAAAATTAAATGATGTTATTTATGTTTAGGACACGTAAATAAGTGATAAAGAATAAACCTAAGGATAAGGTCTTTTAATATGATTGCAAAAATTATATAAGCATGACATGGAAGTAATATGAATTTAGGGATTCGATATTGGTACTTAAAATTAATCATTTTGACTTTTTAAAACTTTTTTCAATGTGAAATGAGTTCAACAAACTAGAAGTTGTCCTATTTATAAAAGTCTATTGACAATTATTTTTGTCTTCCCCCTCCCTCAGCTGCTTCCAGACTTCCTCAATAATGATGTCATAAAGGAGAAAGGGGCATCGAAACAAAGTTGACGAGTGAGCGACGGTAGCGTCACTAATCGTTGGAAAGACCAAGTGTTACTTCCTCTAGCCAATCAAAGATAGTAATCGCCTACAAACTGTCCTTTGGTGATAAAATAAAACTGGGTAAAATGAGACTTGAGAGATACAAATATGTTGTTGCAGCTAAAGGGTCATTCACAAATTTATCAACATTTTCACAAGTGTACCAAAAGTATGCTAGGGGAGGGGGTTTATCAACATTTTCACAAGTGCACAAAAAGTACCACCAGGGGAAGGGGATAGACAAATTTGTACACTTTTACATATGCATGAAAATGCTAATTCAAAATAACATGTAATGTTTAAAACCATATATTTTAATGACCAATTATAATGCAACCATATATATATATATATATATATATATCATAAATCAAGGTAGCCGTTAACACTGTTAAATCAACTGTTTGTACGCTTGAGAAAATGTTGATAATTGTGAACAAACCTAAAAAGATGATAATTTGTTTAGGCAAGCCAGTCTCATTTAACATTGCTTTTACCTGTATATTTTAGGATTTAAAAAAATATAAGACAAATGAATGAAATGAAAGAAGTCATAGAATTAACATTGTTTATAAAAACAAAAAACAAAATGATGTCTAATGAAGGCCAACAGTATTATCCAAAAACAATTTTAAATAAATTTACGACAAGGATAAATTTGAAAAGATACACTTTTTTCTGATAAGAACATATTTCATCAGAGCACTGAGGCTGATAGTGCTTATAAATCAGAACATAATGAACAAATTAAGGCTGAGGTAAAATGTCAAATGCGGTTTTTATTTATTTTTTTTTAATAAAAAAAAACCCCAACAAATTTGATCTGTACCTTATGTGAAGTACTACTGTATACATTAGGTGTGACTATGTAATAACCTCTATAATACAGTATAGTAACATACATTGCTGTACAATAATAATTTTCTATCTTTGAAAAGTACATAATATAAAAACAACATTTTTAGCCCGAAATTGGCAAACAAAAAAAAGAAGAAATTAGAACACTAAATCTGTGCAAACTTTTACTGGTTCTTTTTTTTTTTAAGTGTAGACGGTAGACAAATATAAGTAAAATGAATATTTGTTCTATTTATTATTACAAAATAATTAATCATTAATAATTATAGACTAACAGAGTACCGTAACTATTAACTGAGAATTTCCCTCTAAATCTAATTCTGCTGGTTTGTTTTGTTCAAAACTGTGAAAAAAATAAAGGAAAAAAATAAAGGAAAAAAACACGTAAAAATCAGTAGGATACTACAGTACTTCATTTTTTAGGTTTACATAGTCCTAGCTTGATTAATGATTGAACAGTTACCATAGGGTCTACACACATCTTAATGACTGTACAGTAATAATATAAATTGAAGGGCTTAGCATATTTAAATCTATAAATAAAACTACCATATTATCAAAAGTTTATTTTTTAAGTTATTTATATATTTATTTATTTATTTCAAAAAAAATTTTGTGAGTGTGGTCCATCCAGCCAAAGCTGATAATTTGGGACCCTCAATACATACAATGAAATATAATATAAACCTAAAATTAGAAGTAAACACTTTAAAAAATAGCAAAATTATAATTAACTTCTGTATTAGTTACAATTTGTGGCATCTTCTTAATGTTGATTGGGATTGATTTTGAGAATATTTTTGTTTGTTTGCTAGATGTTTTGTTTATGCTGTGTTAAAAAGTTTATTTTATTGTTAAATTGTCACGTTTTTTAGCATCAAATCAGATTTGATTCCTTAAACCTAAAGTAAGTGCTCTTCTTTAAACTTTTAATGACAATGAATCAGATTATAAAACTAAAAACTTCAAAGCACAAAGCACATCATATTTGGTCAAGGATATTTTTAGTAGTGTCTGACGCAAATGCGGTTTTAACTCCCACCTTTTACCAAGGTGTTCTACCAAGTAAAAGAGTCCCAATCTCATTAAGTTTACCGAACGATTCACAAAAGGAAGTCATTGTTAAGTATGCACTAACAGTCGTGAACTAAATCAAATCCCTTTCAACAATTATTGGCCATTAAGTAGGCCATTATAAATAAAAAGTAATGACAGTATGTAAGTGGGTAAAAACATAATAATATTTAAAAACTAGCAAAGCACTCCTAAAAAACCATGCACTGTGTCATATTAATACAAATATTAATATTAATAAATATTAATAAATAAAAAAAGTTATTTGTTTCATAGTTTGGTATGTCAACTGTACATGCAATAACCACTAAAATGTTATTTGCGTATGAAAAGGTTGATAATGAACCAATAAATATAAAATGAGTTATAAATAATACGTCTAAGTTATGATAATGCAGTGCGTATTAATTGTAAATATTCTGTAAAAGGTCTGACAATTTTTAAATTAATTTCACATTCATATGAATATAAAATGTTTGATTTACTAAATTTAATTTACATGTGTTTAAGTTGAAGGCAATTATAGATTTATGGAATTAAGTGACAATGTGTGCTATATTTTCACTCATAAATTCATATTAATTCATATTAATCGATGTACTTAATATATCTTATATAAATTGCATACATGTCAATATACATATCAAACAGAATAGGGTATTAAATTGTGAAGAAATCTGAATGTAAATGGACCCAATAATATACTGTATAATGTAATTTATGAACCAAATCTAAGTTAACTTCCTGTAAATCATCATTTTTTGTAATTATGGTGAATAGGTATTATCCTACAGGCAGGCAAAATGTTAAAATATTTTCCAAACACCAAAAAAACTCATTATATACACTATCCTAAGTAGTTAAAGTACTGGTGAATTACTCCGTGGGAAAATTTAACAGATTGGAGTGCTTTTAATCGTCCTAGTACAGTATTTTTTAAAAAATTATCCAAAGATCAAATCTAAAATTCAACAAATTAAAAAAATACAGCTCAATATAGACTAGGGCATGCACTAACCTAGCTCTCTAAAAACAAAATAAACAATTACGATTGATAACGAAGAGTAGTCGATCATTTCTATGAAGAGGCAGTACCTCTTGATATGGTTTTCTAACTCTTCTATTAATCTATGTCAAGTGTGTAACACTCAAAAGTCTGTAATGATAACAAATTTTAAAATCTGCCATTTCCAGTAATCGTAGGCTGGGTATCCTCATCTGTTCTCGCCTAGCTGACTCCAGTCTGGCTAACCTGAGTGGTTCTAGTCTTAAGGACAGCTAATGATCTCAGGCTCAGGAGATAGAGATCATTTTGTAGGATATGTGGCACCATAGAGGTGCCTTACTGACAGAATTCTCTAATAATGTTAAATGCTTGATCTCTTTGTTCAGACTAATTTTTACAGGTATCAAGATACAGAATAGCCTGCTTGCCAAGCAATCGTAGTGCATCATAACTTCTGTTAATTAAAGGTATTTTTGCAGAAAAATTCATTTTTACATTGTCAATGTTCAGCATTATTTGTAGTTGCTAAACTGGATTTAAGCCTACACTCTGTCATATGTAGTTTTTAGGCCAAAAAAATGACATACTGTGATACCACTTAAGTATCAGTAGGCCTATATTCATTCACATTAAAGTATTAAACACTATAATAACTGATTATTTAAACTTTCATAAATAAGAAAACATGAAAATCTAAACCATCAGGTACTGTAACAGTACTTTGCAAAATCAAGCTAAGCAGAGTAAAATAAATACTGTACTTTTATAATATACAAAATGTTTATGTTACTGACTATCTTTTCTACTACTAAATATATGGTAAAGTATCAAAAGACATAATATATTTATAGTAAAAAATAAGAATTAATGATGAAATTTATAATGACGAAATCATTTTATTGGTTATCAAATTATTCAAGATTCATCAATAATAAGTTAGCCTACACATTTTTCTAACGGATGTAAAGTACTCACAAAATAAAAGCTAAAGGGGAATCCTTTTGTTCAATTTACTCTTTACAATAAATGTTTTATAAACCATCATACAGAATGGCAAAGAAATACTGGTACCATAATAGTACAACCTAAAAGTTTGCATGCACTACATTCTCCTTAAATAGATCTATTTATAACTACATGCATGTTTAAAACAAGGTGATCAGAAATATACATCACACAGTGGTAAATCAATAATTCTTCTCCATAGTGGTATGCATTTTAGAAACAAAATTATAGGTAGTTATTTTCATCCAAAAAGTAGACTTTGTGAATATCTTATTTTTTGATATAAAATTACTTTTTAAAAATTTCATAAATTGTAATTCTGTTATCAAAATTTATTTTATTAAATGATCTTGTTTTTATTAAGATCAAATAAATTCATTACAAATTCGGAAATATCTGTAGAATGAACTGAACTTATTATTTTTCAAGTGAATTCATCAAATATTAATATTGGAATGATAGTAGTTAGTATGTGTTAATCATACAAAAATAGATTACAATTTGAAAATATTTATACAAAAATATGAAAATTAAAAAATTATTGTTTCTCTTGTTGTGAGCAACATTATAACTGCTTAAAATAGAGATATTAAAATATGAAGGTAGAAATTGTAGCACCTTTATTTACTCAAAACACCTGCTCATGATTAACAATACAATGACATCTGGAGCCAAGGCTATTCCATTTATTAAGCAACACCCCTTTGTCAAAATCTAATCAAATAAATATCACCTATAGACTGAGAGTGCATGTTCAAACTTGACGATGGTGAAAAAAATATGCAAATGTGTAATAAAAGATATGGAATGTGGAATAGAAGTCAAACAGCACTGGCAAACCCCTAAGTAACCTATTAATAAAAGATACCTTCCACTGATGGACATTAGAAAGAAGAATATTAAAAATGGAAAGATGGTGAAAAATAGTTTTTGTGTGATAGATTTCCCTTAGGGTTCAGAATTTTCTTTGTTAGCTCACTAAACAAAGGGTTTATTCAAGCAAGTATTGATATTGATAATACAAAGCATTCAATACCACATAGGTTTATTTACTTTTTGCTGCTCAATTTTACAAACACACATATTTATGTATAATTATTTTTAAATGAAGATTATTTTTTTTCAGGTCACAATGGTAATTAAGTCCACTTAACAAAATTGACAATACAAAAAAAAAGAAAAAAAAAACGGTTGAAAATTACTGTGGTAAATTTCAATTTATATTAAAATCATTAAAATTATAGTAGGGATAAAGATTCGTAACCTTTAGAAGACATTGATTGTAAGAGATTACCGATTTTAAATTTTTTTTAAATAAATAATTATTATGTTAAAATACCTATTAAAAAAATTTGTTTTCTTTGGCACAAAAATACTCATACATGGCAGAAGCTATTGAACTATTGATTGGTAAATTATTTAATAATAGATACATATCTTCCCAATTATTACAATTATTTAAACATTGTATTAACTATGTCACTATTCCAACTTAAAACAACAGTGTTGGGACCACTACCTTAATATATAATGCGTATTTATAAATGTGACATAGTTTAACCGTAACCATATTTAAATTACCAAGTGAGATAAAAAAAAATTATAACCACTGGAAATTGTTTTTGCTATCATTTTTTTTATAAATAATTAACAGGCTCTGGAGGAAAAATATTTTTTAATATGTTGTAAAAAGAATTTTTAAGACACTAAAACAGTGTTTGAACAGGGAAATTTAAATATTATTATATTTACATCTCCCTGGTTTAAAGAACAACTTAAGAATGATATTTGTCCATATGAATTTTTTCAATAACTTAGAGATAGTTTAAAAAAAGATAAGATTTTTGAATACAGTAGTTAAAAACTGGGGGGGGGGGGAACTTTAAAATGTTTTGTCTGACCTACAATACATAGATTTATGATTTTAACAAAGTTACTAAATTTCAAATATTCATATGAATATATGTTAAAAAAATATTAATATCATTAAATTAAAAATCAATCAAGAAAATAAGGATTGTTGAAAACATAGTGTACATTCGATATAGATTCCTGAATCATTTGATAAAAAATAATGACGAAAGGTGGATGTATGGTCCACTTGAGTTGCTAATTGATGGCATAGTAAAGGGAAGTGCATAGGACATAAATTGTCTGTATTTTGCATCAGCAAGAACAAAAGAATCGGAGCCGTTTTTAGGTTTGTCCATTTATTTATATTTTTAACGTTTCAAAACCATTTCTGAGACTTAATCAGTCTGCTTAAAAGTTAGTGAATAGACAAAGGAGTTCCTGATATCAAAGTCTTTGTGTTACCCCACAACACCTGCATGGTGAAAAAAAGGCCCAGGCAGATGGCTGCTACTGGTACCTGGTCTATAATTTTATGTGATGTGCCTATGCCTATTCCCTTTTTATTCATCGACTACATTAAATGATTGATCTATAGAATTTGGTTTTTCAAATTGATCTGTTTATAATTTGCTTATTTAAAAAAATCACCCAGTAACACTAAAGTGACAACAATTATTCACAATAGCAAATTATTCTTCTATATTGCAAGACCTACAATAATTAAATATTATATATATATATATAATCAACACCAAAATAAGCTAAGGCCTAGCTCAAATTCATATTGCTTTATTTATCCTGTCTTTATAATTTATTATAGATTAATTGGAGACACTAAACGATGTGTAAACATAACAAAGATAATGACTCAATAATTATTGTAAATATGATATTCAATAACCAAATAACTGGAATAGGACTGTAATTAGTTAGGCCTCAACTCTAGGCCTATGCGATCCCAGTATTTATAGTAGTATGTGATAAACTCCTCTAACCACGGCCCGACCATGGCACAAGAGACGAGGGTATCACCAAAGAATATTTTTATCAATCCCCACTTGATTTCTGCTTGAGTAAAAAGTTTGAACGATGCACAAAAGCGATAAATTATTATATTTAAAACATATTGCAACATGTAAAATTTACTTTTGTAGTTTCACATTCGTGTGGTGTATTATTTCTTTATGCTACACAGAACAAAGAACACAAACTAAACTATTACTCTAGAATAAGAGAGAACCAAATGATGATACCTGGACTGACAGATGTCCTTACGGTCGGTCATCATCTGTTGTAACTGTACACAAACAAGTAATTCCTCTTTTGTGAACGCCACCGAGAGAACACCGTCGAAAGTAAACATTAATTTTCTCAGCCTATATTGCATCCAAGAGCAAAAACCTGCACATGCATATACACTCCAATATTAGATCTATCTAGTTATGTAATAGAAATAAAAACTCACGATTTTTGCGTTGTGGATTTGCCTGTTTTCTACGAGTATACCTGGATAGGTCGGCCATACTAAAAATACACACGCGACACAGCGCCAGTGAATTCCATGAATGAAAGCTGTCGATGCGACTAGTTCAGCAACGGAAACAGCGAGGTTTGCATATTACGTCATCTCTCACTCTAGGTTCAAAACCACGTGGGCACTTTGTTTACGTGCAATAATGGGTTCACCCAGGGGCGCCTAAAAGCGGTCGATGAAAGTTAGGAGATGAAAAAGATCCAACTGTTGTATATTACTGTATAAAACACTGTAGGCCTACAATACATGATTGTCAGTGATAATGATATTAGTAGTAGATCTCATCACTGTTATATAAATCGCTAAATTGCGATGCGCATGACCTAGGGAAATAGTGATTAGCGTTAGGATCCGTGGTGACGAACTGGTTAAAATGTAGACCTTTAAAGTCCGGTACTATTTTTTCAAACAGACCAAAGCAAACTAAGCGTCAGTGTTTTTTTTTTAAAGTACCGTACACTTTTGAGCTTCTGGCAAATGAAAGCACATGCTGTAACTTGCGTTAGCGGTCGACTCAGTTATATTTTTTTCGATACTGCTTCTTTAGGTTGACAATGTCAGAGTGTGTCTTCAACATTTATTGGGCGATTTTAGTGTCAAAATTATCTTAAAAACGCAACAAATTTAATGTATACGTATACATATGAATGTATCGGCGATAATATTTATTTAGTCGGCCTAGATATGCACACACGCACGTGACTGTTGTCAATTCATTGAAAATTGTCACATGTTTCTTTACGAACAATTCTGTTGATCACAAAAATGTCGACTCGTTGGTGACACAGTAGACCTAATTGTTTTTTACTAATTTCCAGATTTATTAGCTCAGTGTGGGTCTATTAACAAAGCATTGTTTTTTCTATGTCAACTTTAACATGCTTTAACATAGTACGGTAGTAAATGAAAATGTGGACTCATTTAGATAGGCCTATTAGAAATATAATACCCGTGATATGCAGATTGAAAATTAACACGCCTCAATAAGAGTAAGTTGCTATAGACCTGGTCTCGACCTTTAAATATGCCATGGTAGCCTAATCAATTATTTTGCGTAAAAGTATGTAAATTAATGAGAAAATGGAATTGTTTTGGTTTGTGTCTCATTGGATGTTAACTTAGCCCTAACGTTAATTCATTTCAACAGTGCGCCACACCCGATGTCAAAGATTCATCATTGGGGCCTATTTCTAAAATGGCAGTACTCAAAATATTCAAACTGATTCAGTTTGAATAAAATCGGCAAACTTGTTACCATCTCTCAGGGGAAGAATTCCAGGGATACCGTACGGATTATTCCAAAGGGGTTAACATTTCACGGGGGGGGGGGGAAGAAAGAGAGAGAGAGGGAGATGTGGCCGTGTGACCGTGTCAAATTTCTCTAAACAATGACTTAACTTATTATATCATTAGAAAGATCAACGTTTTTGCTCACAAAAATATATTTATTTAAATACTGTACGTTGCGTATGGGTGCGCGGGGGGAACATGTCCCCAAAAAATACTTTCCCCTACCCCAGACGCTACCCCACCCCAAAAATCACGCTCATGTAGTTAAAAATAATCACCTCAAACCTTATTTTGCGACCTAATCATTGATCCCCCACTTCAGATTCGCAACATATTTTCTTCGATAGATTTCTGGATGGAAATTATTAAAATTATCCATTTAATTCAGCTATTCAAATTTGTAATATAATTTTTGAGATTTTCTCCCGATTTTTCTTTGGCAGACAGCGCATCTGTGAATCAACGATCCCGAACGGAACCTCCCCATACTGACACCCATAAGACACACCACTGGATGTAGGCCTTGTAGGCTTGTCCTATCGTTGTAAAATATTGATAAAACAAATTGAACATATTATATCCGGGGTACATGAACATCATTCATGAGAATACTCCGGGAATAATTAGTACGGTATTCAATGATGTCGGTGCTTTCCTGTTACTTTTTGTAAACCATTTATGGTATTTTTTCTGTCACTGATAACTCTGACCAATAGAAATCACGGCATAATCTTACCAACCAAACAAAAGACTTTCGACTTATAATAAAAAAATGATTAACTAAATCCTCTATTTTCTTCCTCCATGACTTAATTAACTCCTTTTGAAACGACAGCAATTGACCATCCAACACACCTTTGTTTACACTCAGGAATTCCCACTGTTTTCAATTTCATTGATCATCCGACCGTCATCTGAGCTTATCAGTTTCAAGCTAAAGAAATATTTTTTTCTCTTTTCTTTTAAATTATTTTAAAAAGGAAGTGAATAAATGTTGATTTGACTGATTTATTGATAGTAAACTCAATGTACTGTACATTATTCATGAATACACTTTCAATTAACTTAGAAATTAGAATGAGAAAGAAATTTCCCCACCACTTGACGTGACAGATAGAATATCTGTATACCGGTAGTCTTTATATAGGCCAACATTCTTTCTGCATGGTTGTCTTTTAATACTGTTTAAGGGTTTTTATTTTGAAATCGATCAGTTTCTGGATGGAAGTTAATCAATTATTTGGTTCTTTAAAATGAGCTATTTTAAATTTTATTAATTATTATTATTATTTTTTCCCCCTTTTTTCGACATAGGGCTACTGTAATATCTTTATAGTGTGAACTTCTTTCCGTGTAAGTGATTGGTGGTAAAAAGGGGGCCGTGATCTAGAGCTATACGGAAAATGTAGTGCTGTATTTTCTCCGTGTGGTTGTTAAACTATAATACTACTGTAAAATGTTCGTACCGGGTTCCTTAAACTTCTCTTTCCCCAATCGGACACCATCCCTGTATTTCTGAATCTAGTTTTCGGGGTTGGACTTTATTATAGTATTATATTTTTTAAGTTTATTTATTATTATATTATTTCCACATTCCAATGGTTAATTCTGGCCAAACCAGGGCAACCCTTCATTGTCGATCAGTTACAAGGATAGGGGGTCAGACCCCCGAGTCCTCCGGATGCGCCCCTGCCTCAGTGTTCTTATAACAAATTGTTTCTCTAATCCTCAGTTGTTACCATAGCCTAAAGGGTTGCAAAATATAGGCCTATTTAGACTCTTTCTCTTGATGTCTGCTGATGTGGCATACGTAAATGTGAGAGTGGGAAGCACATGCCTGACAGGTGGCGCTATGACGTGTCCTTTTATGTTCTTTATAAAATCGAATACTACGATAATTTTTTTTTTGCATTATTTAGTATAGCTTGTATGCTATTGATCTACTTTAAAATTAAATGACGTAGCCATGGGTAGTAATTTAGACATCTATTTGTTTGGTATGCAAATTTATTTTATCATTTTTTTCAATATTGATATCTTTAAAACACCTGGAATGAAACGCAAAGCTATGCATAATAATTAGCAAGATGGCGTAGTTGTGTTTAGAACATCGGGATTTATAAAAGAAAACAGTAAAAATGAAAGTGTTTACAGTGTTTGACGAGGGTGAGTTTTAATATGATTTATTGGTATAGGTATAAGATGTATAAAGTGTGGATTTAATGTTAAAATTGCTATTAAGAAAGCAGTAACAATGTAGATTTTGCCCAGCCTCCTCTATTTCCGATAGTCGATGCCGTGTAACGGTGTGCATGCATTCAATGTTTTGTTCTGCTGCCACCCTTCCTTTTGATCCATGGATTACGATAATCGGCGGCCTAGGCCTAGACTGGGATAGGCCTAGCCAGAAGATATCAAGGTGGAACTTGGAGTGTTTTCTTCGAAATTAACTTCGGTTTCCACCTATTGGTGCCATGTGGTCCTAGATTCTAGGCTAGAAATATGTTTTTATCGTAATTTGCTTTTGGAAATTCAGCTGTGATTGCTGAGGCTAGCTAGGCCTCTTGAGTCCGAATCCAGAGTCTTAGACTGACGGTAGGCTTGCCATTTTTACGTACACTCGCGTCGGTCTGACCCTGGACATGCTAGGCTTGGGTAGCTAGGCCTAGGCCTATGCTTAGTTCAGTTTCACTTAGATAATGGTGGTAGAGATCGTCATTCAAAATGTAATCTGTTAGTTATACTTATAAATGGTTTATTATTGTTGTAAATTTGCTAATTTTGGTATCAACAATGGAGTTGCAGATTATTTGTTGATAAACATATGATTATGATGATGAACCTAGGCTAGCTATATAGGCCCAGGTTCCATTACTCTTCTGGAGTGCCATCCATTTTGGCCGCGAACTAGTTTGGTCGTGATGTATTTAACGTCTAGGCTTATGATACCACCAGTTACCACTGAGAATTTTAAGTTTGTTAAAGTTGGAATTACGCTTGTTCCTTGTATGTTATGCCTGACCTAGGCTTCCCTTGTCGATTTGACATAAATTAAATAAAACGTTTTTTTGCATTTCCCACAGTATTTTTTTTTAAGATCAAAGGAGGTTGGAAAAATATAATCATGCTCTTTCACACTTTAGTAAATTGTTCTGCAATAGGTATCTTCGACTCAGTGCAGGAAAAAATAAAATTTATTGCCAAAAAAAAAATAGTAGATGGATGTTAATTGCAAACAAGTCTACAAACAATTGATATATAAAAGGAATAAATAACACTAATTTTACTTTTAATGATCCAGTAATGTATACAAATGTAATTAAATCCTTTTTTAGCCTATACCTACTGTAGAGTAATTTCAACCTTATATTTGGTGAAAGATGTTAACAATTTATTTAATTTGTATTAACCTTACCAGGAGAGATTTTATGCCAGAAATGCTAGTGGTGAATTTATATTTTTCTCAAATTTCCTTTTTTCTAAAAGTTTTGTTTTTCAAAATATGAATAATATTATTAAAAAATATCAGTCAGGTAATGGTTTGTGAAACAAGGCATACACAATTCTCACCTTAGGTCTAAACTATTAAAACTAGTGAAGAGCAGTAATTGTATAAAACCTCTGAATTTTTAATTAACTTTTCCACTGGATGAATAAGTGGTTGGGTGGGAAGGTGTTGACTTTGCCTAATCCCTAAAAAGTTTTATAATTTTTAATCCCAAGTGTCTTGGAGGCGACCTCAGCTGCCAAGCTAGATTGACTATACCATCGGGAGACGACTATAATGCCTAAATGAACATTGTTTTTTGTCATTCCTTGTGAAGAAAACTGACACTCATTCTAACCTGGTGTACAGAGTTTGAACCCATCACTGCAAACAAGGCTCCGCCCAGTTACTAGCTAACAGTTTGGTGCAGTTCCAGTATAAAATATCTACTGTATCAGGGCTTGAAATTAAGGGTTATTTGGTCGCATTTGCGACCTGATCTTTTAAGGTGCGACAAGGAATTCAACTTTGTCGCGCTCAGTGCGACAAGGTCATTTGATAGCACGAGTAGATTTTGTAAGCGGCAGGAAGGTGGTTTCCCTCCAAATCCCAATTATTTACAACTTGTACAGCCCATTATTTTCAGTCAGGCAGTACGCAAAACATGTTATCATTCATTTTACCTGTACTGTATCAACCAATCAGCATGACCTAGACTGTTAAAGTGTGACGTCGTACACTAAAACCGTGTCGATGTGCGCTCATCTTATTCTTGGTAAATAAGCGATCACCGTCAAAGCGAAGGAGACTCGTATAAAAACATCGGATTGCACGATTTTTTACTATTTTATTGAGTGCTACTCTTACCTGTACCTCCTCGTAATTGTGAACGTTTCCTTAACGTATTTGTTTATAAAATAGATTATGTACCGAACTTTCAAACGATCGTATACTGTATTGACTCATACGATGTAAACGGCCCAGATCAAGCAATAATCAAAATTTAACTCTAAATAGATCGTAAATAAATACAATTAGGCATCATCTGGATGATTGTATTCAAAGTACTACCGGTATTAAGGCAGACATCTTTTATTGAAAACCAAACGAATTACCTAAACCTCATACATTATGAAATAAGATTACGCTTCTTCAATCACATGGCTGATGATAACAAAGGGTATAAAATACTGTTTGATGATAACCTCAGCCAGACTTCACGGAGCAGCTATAGTTTAACAACATGCATCTCAATGAGCAACATCTTGAAATTTACACAAAAAAAAAACAAACAAACAAATAGGTCTCACAGCAAATTTTGAAACCTAATAAAATGAAATAATATAGAAAGCAAATACTTTACTATCATTTATTTACTGAACGAGCCAGTCGGCTCTTTTGTTCGTATCAGCGGGGTACAAACTGTCTCTTATACACATCTAGATGTGTATAAGAGACAGCTATGAATGTTGTCAATTGGCCACACAAATTTACAAAATTCAATTATTCTAACGAACTTTAGGATAAACTTGTCATTGTGACTTTCAATAACCTGACCAACAAATTTGTTGGCATTCTTCTGGCAAAAGTACCTTGAAATTTACAAAAAAAAAAACCAAACAAACAAATAGGTCTCACAGCAAATTTTGAAACCTAATAAAATGAAATAATATAGAAAGCAAATGCTTTACTATCATTTATTTACTGAACGAGCCAGTCGGCTTCTGACCTACTTTTGTTCGTATCGGTGGCGTACAAAGAGTCAAATGACTTTGTGTCTGGCAACCTCAGTGTCTGTGTCTACCAGGAGGAGCCTGGAATTGGGAACGTTTCTCACTGAATGTAGTAGACGGTAAGCAGAGTTATTTCATAGGCAACTAGTAATGGGCCTCTATCAAAAAAATTATTTCGTTCTTAACAAAGTATCAGCAGAAAGTAAGCAAAATGATTGTTTAATCGTGTTTTGAAATAATTTAAAAATTGAATTGTATATAAATGAATACTTAAAGATTAAATTTTAAACGTGGAATTAATAAAGTGCAACAATTGAATTAAATGGTTAATTTAATCTATAA
Source organism: Anneissia japonica (assembly GCF_011630105.1). NCBI lineage: Eukaryota > Metazoa > Echinodermata > Crinoidea > Comatulida > Comatulidae > Anneissia > Anneissia japonica. The sequence goes on from NW_022719050.1 coordinate 1,440,717, forward strand.
GATATATAAAAAATATTTAATTCTACAAGGAATGTTTCTTGTTTTGACAACAACAAAAAACCTAACGACAAAACAACATCGAACTAACTGGTATAGCAGGAATTCCAATTATGAAACTATATTTTTCGCGGAGTAACATCCCAAACCACGTGTGCGCCCGACTACACTGGCTGGCGAGTAAGGTATGTTGAGTCCATTGCAAGTTGTAAATCAATCAGAATGCTGGGATATTACATCATTCGGGGCAACTTGCAATGTTTGGGATATGTTACTCTGCGAAACCTTTGTAAACACTAGAAGTGTGACGATGTTTTCTGGCGATTAATACTGAAGTTTTGAAGTTGGAAGGCGTACCAGTTTTTTTTTTTTTTTTTTAATAATTCTCAATAAAAACAACCATTGAACAAGAAAATGAAACTATAGATCGTTATATATGTAGGTATAAGATAATTTGCTGAAGTTGTACAGGCCCAGGCCTAATGTTCTAGGCTACATTACAATCTAAATAAGAAGTGTCGCTGGCCGACTGTGTGATGCCAATTTTTCGGGCTTAAAACGAAGCCTAAATGGCCTTTGACAAGTGGGGAGCTGGAATCTCAGCACTCCCGAAATGTTGGTGAAAACTCTGGAACTCTGTTTAGGTTGAA
>NW_022719050.1:1441419-1441887 GCF_011630105.1 Anneissia japonica
CAAATGTTGCAGTAAAGTCGGCCGGTGGCTATTGTAACCAATGTATAGGCATTCGCAGTGTTAATGCGATTCTGCGGACCTATTTTCTCGAAATTTCCTGCACAAATGAAGAAAAATACTGAAAAATTTCAAGAAAGTGTACAGAAAATATAATTAATGTTTCAGTAATAATAATTTTATAATCAATATATAAATCCACTTAAGTAACTGCAGATTTTGGCAGTCCATTGACTAGACAGTTTAGCTAGCACATTATTACTGCGCATGTTTTTCCTTTTTATATTGTGTATATCTGTTAATAATTAACAGAAATTTGTAATTTTCTTAGAAATATTCCTAACAATTGAAACTTTCCATGAAATAATTTCTCTTTCCTTCCAGTTAGGTTGAATTTTTTACCTTGCACCTTTTTTCTTTACTATCCCTTTAATATCTATTTTCTTTTTAATATTGTTTCATCCTTTTTCT
>NW_022719050.1:1442726-1454136 GCF_011630105.1 Anneissia japonica
CACCTTCCTCCCCCTCCCCCCCCCCATTTTCTTTTCGGACCGGCTACGATGTTGGGTTTTCAATCCGTACAGTTTGTCCGTACAGTACCTGTTGTTTGCTGTACTGCACAGTAAATTTAATTAATAAAATTGATGTTTTTATATTATTTTATGTGCATTTTTGGTCTGTTATATTTCTCTAAACACAACACATTCTTTTTTCACATGACGATGATCTGGCTACTGTAAAGCTTTCTTACTAATATTTATTTTGTTTTCCGTTCTTGGTGATTACCCATTGGCAATGACTTCCGATTGATATTAAAGTAGTACAAACATGCAAATTTCATGAATTTGAGGGAGATGGGTTATTTTTTGGGAGAATCTTGCTTACTTGTGGGAGTAAGCGAGGCCATCCCAATTTCTGACATTCTCAAGAGTTCTGGCATACTTGTGACCCCTGAAGTGATTTTGGTTGTGATGAAGTCATATCAGGCCTAAAAAAAACTGTTTGTTTGCCCTCCAGCGCCCGTCCCTAGCTCACTGAAAAATAATGGTGGCGTTTATAAAAAAAGTTTTTTTTTTTATTCTTTGTTAACAAATTTAAGAAAATGATCTTTATTTTTCGTCATTTTGCGCATAAAAGTTGTCTAAATAAATTTGGTGTCTGATGTAAGGTTGCGCCATTCTAGGCATAAATTCATTAAAAAATATTGATTATGGGTTATTTTTATTCAGTCTGATGAAATGAATACGCTTTGCAAAACAAATAGTGAGACAGGCTTAATTTCAAGCATTGTGATTTAATATGTTGATGGTGACAGGAGGAAAGAAAAAAAAAAACAAACTTTTTAGCGCACGTCCCTTCTAATAAACAATTTTTTTTAGGCCTCGCGCAAGGTTTTGATAGTGCGTGACAGGAATAAGCTCAGTGTAACCGATAAAGTTTTAATTAATCAGATTTATTAATTTATCTTGGTTATATTTTAGTGTCAAGCTTAAATAACCTAATTTAAATGTAATTCTCTATAAATTTCCCCAGTAATTGTACAGTAAATTAGCAACATGTTTTTGAGAAGTGTCTTTAGTGCAAGGGCTTAGCCAGCAAGCCGTCCGGCCGGCCAACAATTATTTAAGATGGCCATTTTTACCGTGACGGCTTGGCCTACTCAGCTTGGCCTAGCCTATTTGGACCTTTTATATTCTTCGAATCTATCAGATAGAAATATGATGCATCAAACTGAAGCATATTTACGTTGGATAAACAACTTTACACTAGACTAGGGCGAGAGATGAAGATACATAGATCTGCATAGCCTAGAAAAACAAATAATGTGAGTAAACAACCGTAGCTATGGGCAGTTTACCGTATATAAGCGCCCGGGCGCTTAAAATATTTTTTGAGGGGAGCTTATTCAAACGGGGCGCTTATGAAAGCAGAGTGGAAATTGAAGGGGTGCTTATGGAAATATATGAATATTGGGGGTTCTTGGGAGCTTTAAAAATTCAAGGGGTACTTTTTGAATGTCCTTGTACAAATGATTGTATAAGGACATCTGGAACTGAAGATTACGAATGGTTCTGGTGCAGAAAAGAAATCATCCAGAGAGCATGGCTCCTGAGAAGAATGCTCGTTTCAACAGTAGATGAAATTAGTAGTGGTGGTGGTATATAGTATATGCTTGTTAACCATCTGCCGATTAAGATAATTAGCAGGATCGTTGCAGGGCTTCTTGCAAAAAGTTGCAAATTGTTGGGAAAAGAAAAAGGACTAGAAAAATGTAAGAAGATTAAAGTTGGAAAGATATTATCTCATCTGTCCAGGGAAAAATATCCTCATTTTGAAGTTGACATAAGAATATGTGAATCCACTCCAGATCCTATTTCGTCTCTCTGTCTAAACCCCTGCTTTAGTGTAAAGAATTAAGTGAGGCTGTGCATTGTTTCTAGGCCAGAAGGACCCAGTATTTTTACGTTTAATCAGAGTGGGTTTGTCCAAACTTATTGAACTCCTGGACCTGCAAATGTACTGCCTCCCTATGTGAGGGATGGAATGCAAAGCTCCATTTGAAGACGATATGTCTCGGTGTTCTCCCGAAGCTGTTTTTTTTTTTTTACTGTCAGTAAATATAACTGACCAACCAGTAAAAATTGTGTGTTGGTAGAAATTTAAAAAAAGCAGTTATTACTGTAGGCCTAGGTAGCCTAGGCCGGCCTTCTTCCAGTAAATGAACATATTCCAGTTTACGTTCATTTAGGCCTAGGCTATGATTATATGTATTGTTTTTTTAAGCCATTGAACTCCACTTAAAAGAGGCAATATGTGCATGCGTTTAGCTGCCTTTTTATGGACAAAAGTAGCAGTAAACATTTTTCAACTGGGAGAACACTGTGTCTGTATAGTAGAAACCCTTCTCTCAAAAGTTCTTATGCACAGAATCAATAGAATTGAACATTTTTTTCTTTTATTTCTAGGCCATGGAATTAGGGAAAAATAGATTAGCAAAAAATCTGTCAAGGTCAATAGTGTCTGTAATATTTTAAAACTTGGCCTAATATAACCTACATTTTATAAAAGCTTCAATTCAGTATAAATGTCATCAATGAATCATCAACACTTAAAAATAAGTGAAATTTTTAATTAAATCTCTATGAAAACAATATATTTTTGTGGAAGGATTTGTCTTATTTCAAAGGTATAATCTCATCTTCATGATTTACATAAAATCACCAATGTCACCAACACATCTCAATTGCAATCTTGACACCATTTAAAGTTTGAGAGTAGTACTAATAATTTAATTTCAACAACACAATTAACCAAATGGCTGTTTTACAAAAGGTCATGGTAAATTGTACAAATAAAAAAAAGAGGACACAACAAGGGTTCAATAATATTTACATTTACACATGGCTTAGTACTTTTAAATGTACTTAAATTCATTGATCTTGTTTTCACATGACAATGTTTTCCATATCTCTATGATATGTACTGTTCATTATGTTTATGCAGTGGTGTACATAGAGTAGGGGTCTTCCCTGAGAAAGCTTATGTCTCCATTCTCCCCCCCCCCTCCCAGTTTTCCTTCTCCCACCATTGAAAATATTCAAAGCAAAAATAGGGGTCTTCCCTGAGAAAGCTTATGTCTCCATTCTCCCCCCCCCCTCCCAGTTTTCCTTCTCCCACCATTGAAAATATTCAAAGCAAAAAAATCAAGTACTGTATATAAAAATCACCTCAAATAACCTTATTTTGTGAGCTAGAACCCCCTCACTAATCAAAAACCCCCTCCCACTTCACCTCTGTGCATCCATCAGTCTCCCACTCCATACCAAGACTCTTAGATACGCTACAGTATATATGGTGGCAGTATTAGTTTGAAGGGTCAAAATTCCTCAGTGAATATCAGGATTCTTCTTGATACTATAATAATAATAATTTGGCATTCAAGATATATCATTAAAACTAAAAACTAAATCTAAAACTATTTCTTAATATGACTTAGCTCATAAATTAAAATGAAAAGTTGTTTGTCCCTTTATATCCTGCTCTTTAAATTTGACACAGTTTTCACATTGGTCCTTGTTGAACAATTATTTTAAGTATGATGTAATGATTGTTTGAAAACGTTTTTATTTTGGTGTACAGTACTTAGGCCTACAGGTATTATATTCATAATGTTTTTAATATACATTTATGCATGTTGACCATAGTTTTTTTTTAATGTGTTTTAAGTCTAATATGGATAAATTATTTTAATATTTATAATAAAATATGCCTGCAATGCTGTAGATGTTTTGAAAGATTTGTTATAAGGTAAAAACAGAACACTTTATTTTCAACATACTGGAGTGACTTCAGTGAAAAAGTCTCATGGTTGTATTTTTGTGTATTAATAGTAAAGTCAGGTGACTGGACAGGATCAACTGCTGTATAGGCAGTTTGTAGACAGTGTTGTTACCTGCACTCTGAGAGCTGACCTACTGTATGAGCTACTCAGGCAATCCAGGGCATCATTGTAGGGAAATCCCCTCAAAGCTGAGGTGAACGCACTTTTATCAATTTCTATCCCAAATACTATAGTTGATTCTATATCATGAGCTTGAAAATGGTTGCATGGAGAATTACTGTAGATGAGAAATAGTTGGATGAAATGAACTTGGTGTGGTGGGCCTTTATGGCCTAAACTGGACAATTACTTGATTTGATCTTGTATGCTCTGTGGTGTATTAGCCAGAATTAGTGTTGGCGTCACCTGGTCTGCTTTTCTTAGCCAGCTAAAGCGCCTCCTGGCTATCAATGCTAAGTACTGCCAACTGAAACCTGTCAAACACCTAGCAAGCTAATTGTCCCTAATTGAAAAGTGTGACAGATATCCAGTGTCTGTGTTCATTCTGGGAGGGTGCTATTTGTTTCTATGGTGATGTGGCTTTACCTGGAATTATTTTTTTGGATCACTATACTAATTTAATTTTCTATCGTTTTTTTTTTCGAAGATTTGAAGTCTGTATTTAACTAGGAAATAGAAATATAATTAGTGAAAAATATTGTTTTATATAGAATCATTTTTATATAAGATGGGAACAAAAATTGATACAGTGACACATGAAAATAAAAATTGGTCAGGTCTCATGCTCTAATGTACTTTTGTCAAAAATCGAAGCAAAGATATTTTCTTGGGGGAAATCTTTATTGCTCTACTAGTAGTGATTATTTTTTTTAAGTTACAGTTTTTTCTTTATTTTAGTACATAATAGTATCTTGATGATAATGTTTTAAACTGACGAGTGACTAAGGCAAAAGCGTAGGATTGCTGCTTTAATGCAATTTATTGAAATTAGTATCCAGGCGTTGATAGGGAACATTATATCCTCTATAGATGGCATTCCATTAGAGGTGAGGTTTTTGTCATAGGTGCTTGCTTATCACCCTTCCACAGACTCACTTTATCCAAGGCCATCCTTTACATTTTCCATGTTACCCTTCAAAATCCTTTCAAGGGAAGGGTAAATAGTGCAGCTGCAGTACTTCCATGTAGTCAGAATTTTTTTTATTATCCCTAAAATAAATTTATCTATATCCTAATTAGATAAAATGATAATTAATGTAATAATATTAAATAATTTTTTCTTGGTTATTTTTACTTTGTGATGTGAGTCAAGAGATAAATTTGATATGAATGACCATTGAATGTTTAAAAATTATCAAATAATAAATAAAGATAATTGGAAGAAACTACGATGATTACAGTATATCACAGATTTTTCACACATAGTTTCTACTCAGTGGTCTGAATTTTCTATTTATTTTTTTTATAATGTGTATTTAATATTACAGTATACTGTAGGCCTAATTAGCACAACATTGCTTTGAATTCTGTAAGGCCAAATAAAAAGTACTAGTTTTTCGTCACCTCGCGCATCTATTAAAAAAAATTTCCTTTATTTTACGAAAATCTGTAAAATTCCTCTCTCAATCGTTCGTGGTTAGGGATACATTTAGTATGTATCATTTCTAGTGCTTCTTTTATGTGCTTTCAATGTGTCTGCTTGGTAAAAGTGAGAAAGTAGTAGCTGTTTCTCATCGGCCATCTTGGATTTGCCATCTTGGAGTAAAAAAAAAGAAAGAAAAAATTGCCCTCATTCCACTTTTTAAAAAATATTACGACGTGAAACTGCTATTTTTTTTTTACTTGGCCTAAAGTTCTGATTTTCTTCCAAGTGAATTGTGATTTTGCTTAATAAAATGAAGATGATGATTATGTGAGTATGTTTGTTTATGGAGTGATTTGTTGATACCAGGAGTGGTAGGTAAATGTTCATCTACCTGTCAAGACCTTATCACTGACTTGTGTGTGGAATGTTTGCCTAATGGGCAGTAGACTTCCTGGCTCCAGGTTGGTCAGCTTCTCACCTTACTATACCTAGGTGTGTGTGGTTCCTATTAAGGGAACAGGTGAGTTGAGGAGGGAGGTCTCTTGTTTGATGTAAGAGCATTTGACATCAGCAATGAATAATTAAGCCTCTAATGCTGAGATCATGTCCTGGAAGGCAGCTGTGAAATATGTTGAGTTATTGTGTCTAGACCCGATGGCGCCACCGCTTGAAGCCAGTGGTATAGGTGCTCACATATATATTAGCTGGTGCTTCAAGTGCCTGGCTTTGCAGGGGTTGGTGCCAGAGAGCTTTTGTTTTGTTTTTCCATACCAGGTTGGCACAGGTATACCGACAGCCTAAATGATTTATCCACATATTTTATACATAAACAAAATGTAGTCAGGTATGTCTTGGAAACCAAGGAACCTTATAACACATTTAAATAAAATATAATTGAGGTAATAAATTGAGTTTTTTTTCACTTGAAAGCTCATTTACTATATAAAAATAAATTTTTAAAATCCTTAAATATTTTGATCTTTTCTATATCTACGGTACTCTATGTTGCTTGATTTTTGATATGTTTATGTAATTATTTATAATGAATGTATATTCAGTTAGTAGGCTGTATGTTTTTTTTTTATTTATATTTTTTTGTAGCTCACGTTGAGTTTGTAATATGCCTATTGTAAGGATACATAATCCACTTGAGCATGTACCACGGATTCAAAAATAAACAAAATAAATATATAAATAAATATTATAATGTGTTTATGAATAGAGGAAGATGTATGATTATGAAAGTGTCAACAGTTTTTTTTATTCATTACAAACCAAGCAACATTTATGGATACATTGCAAAAGATAATTGAGAATTATAAATATATAAATAAATAATTATAATGTGATAAATATATTGCAGTTAGGGGAAGATGCATGATTATGAAAGTGTCAAAAGTTTTTTTTATTCATTACAAACCAAGCAACATTTATGGATACATTGCAAAAGATAATTAAGAATTATGAACAAATTGAGGGCGAATTAAATTCAAACTATCCTTCTTTGTTTCCGTCAATTTGCAGAAAATCCATTTGATAGAAGCAAGGAACAGGTCAAGGTGGAACAGTTTTATTTTAGAAATAAAATGTAATTTTGATTTAGAAACTCCTTAAAACAGAAGGGTGTCAACAGAAATTTGTATAACCAGTCTGATAATCATGAACTTGTTAAGTGCCAATATCCTGGTTTGTCCCAAGGGTAATCTGCGGGAACATTGATGCCATCTGAGTAAACAGATTGGAAAGATGAGACAAGAAAACATTTTTTTTTATGTTAAAAAGTTGTAATAAAATTGGTATTAACATGCTAGAGCCATGATATTGTTGTTATTCCGGATTCATAATAAAATGAGAAACCATTCATTCAAGGAGTTTTAGTTTTTTTCGCTTCAAAGTTGCGCTGATTATTTAAGTTCCTGTCTTCCTTATTCCTTGGGTCATGCTGGCTTGGTTGTCCATAATACTGATTCATGTACGATAATTGAATGTAGGCTTAGTCATTTTTGTTTGTTTTTTTTTTTTTACTTCGATTCTCTTGAATTTATTTTTAAAGGACCGTAAATGTACTTTCCCGCTTTAAGACAGATCTGTTAGTGTACATTAAAATTTTTGTTTTTCAAATTTCAGGGTTTTTTTTTTGCAAAATTGATGTTGAACAGTAGGCTTTTTCTCTTAGGCATTTTTTAGTTTAGGTCCATCCTCTACCAAATTTGATAGTACTGTTTGGGTGACATTTACAGTAATGTACCGTATGTGTCTCTGCCATGAATAGGTACTTATAGTACAGTACTCTTGTAATTCCAAAGTTTACACCTCCCTGAGGATAATGGAATGCGATCAGATTAGAGGTGCTTCATTTTCTTGGTTTCATTAAACGTATATATTTGTTATACATACTTCTTGATTGACGTGGTTGCAAGTGTGAACATCTTCACTATCTTGAACTTCTGTTCTACCTGGACCTACTTTCTGCAAACTGTTTTAAATTCAAATGTGATTTATTTTTCTTCACTGATCAATAATTGCAGAGATTTTCTGGTCCATTTCCTTGCACACATTCTTGCACTATCTATTGCTGGGGGCGCCTTCCTTTGCTGAACACTGCACACTGTTGCAGAGGTTTTACCTTGGAATGTTTTGCACCTGACAGTTAAAAAGGTTTAGCCTCTCATCTGCTCTCAATTTAAAGTGGGAAGCCTGGACAGAGTGGCGCCAGGCAGGTATCAGCAAGCCAACCTAGACTACCTTAGGTCAATGTTTTATAACAGCAGCAACATACATGACCAATAAACAAGCAGATACTGCACCAAATTCTGCCTCATCTATCAGGTCATACATTTATCATGCACTGTAGTGTTGATACCTGTCTGCCAAATAGGAAATAAATACTTCAATTCAGCCATATAATTAATTCGGGAATTTGTTTTTTTTTTTTACCTTTCATACAGTAATTTAAAGGGGCGCTCCATCCACAAAGAAAGATGAAACCAATAAAATATTGTTTTTGTTTAAAAAGAAAGTTTGGAATATAAAACGTAATACAAAATAGAATTTCAGCATAGCCAAACAAAAATATTGAGTCTTTTTTGCCCTAAATTGGAAAAACCTGTGTCAGTCATGTATGTTTTTTAAATCCTAAAATCTATTTCAACTACAGTAGACTAGCTTTATTATTTCGTTGGATCAGTGACAAAATTGGCGAAATAGATTTACCAAATTTTTATATTTCTTTTATTGTACATTTTGGTTCCTAATTTAATACAACCTTTTCACGTAATACGTGTATGTGTCTGTATGTGTAATGTCATATTGGTAAATGGGCAAACATGCATTTCCAAACACTTGTTTATGATTTTTTACATACATGCGATACTAGTCCTGTATTTGTGTCCTATTGCTTGGAAACATAATTGGTAAACAGTAAATCAGTAGGCCTATATTGTGACATTACACATCCCCACCGTTCCACCCAAGACTCGGAATTCTATGGAATAATAAGAAGGCCAATGCTAAAGCTTTAAAAAAAAAAAACGAAATGTGTCCATGTACTTCTAACAGACCCCATTGTGCCCTCCCCCTCACCAGTTTTTAGGAGTGTTCATGTTTCTTGTAATTGATTTGTTCTCCTCTTTTGTTTTGCTTGTATTTTTTCATTCTGTATGTGGCAGGTTCCCCGCTCTTTGATACAAATTAAATTAAAAAACCAAGACAGTTTTCATAGATGGAGGCACGAACATTTTTTTCCAATCCTGTTTAGAACTACATTAAAATTTTACCAATTTCTGAAGGTTCAAAATCTTTTCAAAGATTACTGTACAGCAGTAAGCCTATATATTACTGTATAGTAACATCTCCCAATTACGAACCTTCCATTTAAAAACTCTCCATTTTACAAACCCAATTGGCAGCGATGACTTCATTACTAACGATAGTTGTTAAAAGTCTTCAATGGTAATATAAAATGTTACATCAACTAAGAAAGAAAACATTTAAACCAATAAAAATGACATACTGTACAACTAAGTTTAAAGCAAGAAATATCAATCGTGCAGTGCGTACTTGTTCAGGCGTACTGTACAGTAATTGTCACTTTTTGTGCATTGGAGGCACTATTTGCATGTATTCGCGATCTTTATGAATAGAATAATAACACTTGTTTTGGCCATTATGGTCATGTTTTTATTCGGAAATCACTTCAAATGAATCCACACAGATAATTTTGGCTTTTAAGTATTTTTTTGCAGAAAACAGTAAAATCCAAGTCATATTTCTTGACAAAATTTTGCTTCCGTCACAAGGCTTAGGCCTACCTGGCCCTGTAACTTGTTGCATAGGCAAAGGTGTACCCTCACCACACTGAGATGCTATGAAACTTTGAACTCTCTGAATTACAAATTTTCTCATTTATGAACTTTGTTCAGACGGAGGGGTACATAATTGGGAAATGTTACTGTACTGTATTTTAGAGAGGGTACTACATAGTCACACCTCCTGCACATAATTAACAGATACTGTACGACCAAAAGAAGATTACAGTACAAAATTTTTAAACATTAATACTTTACTCTATGTTACTAGCTTTTTTGTTGGTTTTTTTCTAGTGTTTTTTGATTTGACATTTTTACCTCAGCCTCAATTGTTCTAATTTTTAAGTAATTTCAGCCTCAGTATTCTTATAAAATGTGTTCTTAGTTAAAAAAAAAAGTGTAACTGTGTTAGGCAAGACTTTCTTATACCTTGTTTCACTAACTTATTTTGTTAAATATCGTCAGAGAGGGCGGAAAAAAAATAAAAATAAATGTTTGTTTTTCTATAGCAAATGGTTTTGCCAGAAACATCCAGACAGGCAAAAATAACAAGATATTGTTTATTTATTTATTTAATCTTTCTTTACATGTAGGCACTTTCAGTACTATAGTACTGATTTTCAAAGTGGTACAGTGACGAGAAACATATTTACAGTAGTAATAAAACAAAGAATAAAGTAAAATAAAATTTGAAAATATTAATTTAAATGATTTTGGAATGAAAAAGTCGACATCTCATTAAAATAAATTTTTAATTTGTGTAGTAGTTCATCCTGTCTAATATTATACATTGGAAGAACCAGGTTGTTATGGGTTTGGCTACGTGTGCCTTTAGAATGGGTAGTATTGTTAAAGGTAAATTTTGAAGACAAATATTGAGGGGCATATCCTTTTAAGCATTTGAAAGTCATAAGAATAATTTTTCATACCAAATCACATTAAGTGTACTCCATCCAAGGGCACTTAAAATATTCACATGATTCTAAATATCAACAGAAAGTAAAATTCTACCTAGTCTATTCATAAGAACTTGTAAAAAGTTAGAATTTTGAACATTACAATTAGACCAGACACCAGGGGCGGATCCAGAGATGTCCAAAAGGGGGGGGGCCGAAAGGGGTGACGAAATTTGGGCCGATCGAGACAACAATGTCCTAGGGGGTCTGGGGGCATGCCCCCGTGAAATTTTTGTGTTTTAGACGCCCAAAAATAACATTTGAGGCGTTGTGGGCTATCATTTTTTTCTTTTTCCTTCTTTTTTTCTTTTTTTTACCTTTCAAAATGGGGGGCCGGCCCCCCCCTAAATCCGCCCCTGGACACAACAACAATGATCGAAAAAGAGGAAAAAATTAAAGCATTTGCTAACGTTTTGATGTATAAGAAGGAAGAAAATATTTAGTATGTTGGATGACACCAATACGCTTTGAAACATTAGATGAAACATTGTTTATATGGTCTTTCCAAGTTAACCCTCTAGATACCGTCTTCGACTGTAGTCGAAATTAACCTCAAACCGAGAATTCCCATTTTCGACTGCAATCGAAATTTAGTGACTAAAAAATAGGTGGTTTTCAAATCGCTCTTCTGTTTTTATTTTAGCTCCAATACGTCAGAGATTTTGAACACGCATGCGTGAAGCCTTCGTCTTTCGAAATCTGTGAAGAACTCACATGCGCTTATATAAAAAT
>NW_022719050.1:1454176-1505727 GCF_011630105.1 Anneissia japonica
GGGGGGGGGCATTTCTTCAAACAATATGTTAATTTCTTTGACATGCCAGATAGTAAAGAATCATCTATTTCTTTTTTTTTTGTCCGCAGGAATTACAAATGGCAGCTGTAGTGGTGAAAGTTGAGACATCGGTAGTCCAGCGAGAAGAATTACATACAGTTGACAGTGAAAAGGCTAACAGAAAGTTACAACAGGAAAGCAGTTAGGCAAACAATGTAATTCAGAGTTAATTTCTTTTACCAGGTTCATGTTACTGTAGTAGGCAAAATAAAGTTAATCCCTGGTTTTTTACATCCCCGCCCTCATAGATGTGTATAAGAGACAGGCTTAGGAAGCGATTGACCTGATTTTTTATTCAGACAGCGATGAAAGTGAGCTTTTAGATGTGCGAGACTTGGACGTGCCTGATAGCGATGATGACGGTGGGGCTTCAAGCAGTTCTGACGGCGGAGATGTTCTAGATGAAGATGAGCCTAGGCCTAGAAATGTGAGGGTGGTCGTTGCATTTGAATGGAAAGATTGTGCTTATAGTTATGGATGGTTGGGTAAATAAATTATATAACAGTGTGGAATAGGAATGTTTTATATTTGTTATTATTTTTTTTTTTTGCTATAATTTTTTTTTTTTTTTGGTTTTTGCTGACGATTTATATGTAGCATTTTTCTATCATTTCTATTATATTATATATATTATATTATATTATATTATGAAAAAAAATCCTAAAAATATAAATTATACATCAAATGAAAGCTTATTCTATAAGCTTTCTTTGTTTTTAGAAACATTTTTCTGTATAATTTACAGAAAGTTCCACCAAAAATCCACCAGAACAATGTATACTCAAAAAATGCAAAAAACCTAGTTACACTCCAAAAGAATCCGGTATTCAAGGGTTTGCACTACAAAAGAATCCGGTATCCAGAGGGTTAACTGTTGATCAAAGGTAAACGCCAAGGTATTTAAAAGAATAACTCTTTCAATTGTATCACCATTTTAAGGAAATAAAATTTTTTTTTAATTTAGAAAGAATCTGGCTAGTCCTAAATACTATTAATTTTGTCTTTTTAATATTTAAAATGAATTTATTTTCAGTGAACCAATTTGCAATTTTATTTAAATTAGAATGAAGATCATATTGTAGAGAGAAGGGGTCAGAAGAGTCGCATAGAATAGTAGTGTCATCAGCATACATAACACATTTACAAGGCACGATATCGGATAGCGAATTGACATGAATAATAAATAATAGTGGACCCAGTATCGAGCCTTGTGGAATTCAATATTTATATTCATAATATCAGATTTTGTTGAGTTTATATTGACAACTTGAGACCTGTTACTTAAATAAGAAATAAACAGTGAATAATGGGATGTTTAGATGCTTTAAATTTATATATTATTGGGAACAAATATACATTTTATTTTTTAAGATTTCAAGGCAGCGGCAGTCATAATAAAAATAAACAAAAATTTAAATTTTTTTATGAAATTTCCATCTTTTCGTGGCAGTGAGTTCGCTAATTGGCCAAAAATAAAATGTTATTTTTATTCAATATCATCATCATTGGCGCAGTGATGGTTTCGCTAAACAAGGTGTAAAAAAGGTCTTGCTTTAGGATGTTTAGCTCTCTTAAAATTATACAGAAAAATTAGTTTGCTTTGATATTTGCAGTTTAGACTATAGACCTTGGAATTGGGTGGAGTGGGTAGTAGGTTATGTGTATATATAAACTCATTTCTAATTATAGGAAAAAAATATAGTGAGGTTATTAAAAATTATGCATGTTGCTATATTTCAGTAGGTTAAATTATACAACAATTGCATTCCCAAACATTGATCTTCAGAACAGTAATTTTTTTTAACCACCTTGTACCTACATCTTTAAACTTAAGTCAAACACATATGATAAGAAAATGAACAAATAAGTGTTTTCATAACTTTTGATCAAATCTTTCTTAAACGTTTCCGTTTTCAAAATTATTGAACTGTTCACAAATTATAAATGGAGGAAAATAGAGAAGCAACCTACACAAAGTAAATTTTTCAAAATTGGTTATTTATATTATTATTTTTTTTTTTTTCTAAATGCCAATAATTTTTCCAGAATGGAAAAGAATCAATTACTGTGTGTTGGTCATAAGTATTGGCCTCGTCAACTCAGTGTCTACCTAATTAGCTATTGTGTATATAATTTATTATCTGTCTGTTTATTTGCATAATTAGTTAACTCGTCAACTCGTCATCAGTTCCTTGATCAAGATGATGATCAATCATGATGATGTGAAATTATAAAGTAGGTGTATGAAATGTGCTGCAGTGCATTAGATTGAATATAAAGAATATAATTAACAAATTTATTTGAGAAGGGTTTTGGAGGGGCTGAGGGGGTGTTTATTCGAGGGAGGTGTTTATTTATTTTTTGGTGTAAAAAGTATATGCTGTACTCAAATAAGAAAGTATAATACATACTCCAAGTATTGAAATACACGCCATCGTGTTGGGATTCAATAATTCGACATTAATTATGTCATCATCAGGAATGATGACATAATTAATGTCGAAATATTGAATCCCAACACGATGGCGTGTATTTCAATACTTGGAGTATGTATTATACTTTCTTTCTGAGATTAATCAGTGGACCTTTCGGTACTCAAATAAACACTCCATAATTTCACTGTAAATTTAGAACTACTGTATAAGACGTAATTACTGTCAAAATGTATTATTGCATAATTATAATCACCTATTGATCCCAACGGTTAGAAAAAATGTAAATGCCTCGGGTCTTATTTTGAGGGAGCTGTGCGGTGGGGGCGTTTATCAAAGGCGGGGGGGGCATTTCTTCAAACAATATGTTAATTTCTTTGACATGCCAGATAGTAAAGAATCATCTATTTCTTTTTTTTTTGTCCGCAGGAATTACAAATGGCAGCTGTAGTGGTGAAAGTTGAGACATCGGTAGTCCAGCGAGAAGAATTACATACAGTTGACAGTGAAAAGGCTAACAGAAAGTTACAACAGGAAAGCAGTTAGGCAAACAATGTAATTCAGAGTTAATTTCTTTTACCAGGTTCATGTTACTGTAGTAGGCAAAATAAAGTTAATCCCTGGTTTTTTACATCCCCGCCCTCATCATATTTTTGGGCCCCATTTTTCTACTAAACTAAAAAAAAAAATGGACATCGATGAAAAATTAAAACAAAATGGTGTTGCTTCGATGATACATTCACTGAATAAAAACAGTGTATTGTTGGAAGGGCTGTTGCTTGTCAACAGAATACAGTAGCAAATATTAAATCTCCTTACTAGAAAAAAAAAATTCAAATTTAAAAACAAAATTAGAAACTAACAATAAATTTTACTTGGCCTAAAAAGGCATCAGTACATTTATTTGAGTCAGGCATTTAGGGGAGTGGGAGTTATACTGAAGCTTACAGTAATCCGTGTTTATTTGCTTTTTATTTTACATTCCATTCTCACTCACCTTTTATCAGACATTTAAACAATTTAAATATTCCTAATATTGATATTTCAATAATTTTTGGAATTTTAATGTAAAACAATCCCATTATCTGTGCACAGACAATGTCAGTTTTTTGTGCTCTGATAATTTATTACTAATATTGTTTATGATTAGCCAAGTAAGGATGAATATCTTTGTAAAGTTCTTGTTAAATTTGTTGTTTCTTCACAAAAGAATAGTAAATTTTGAAAAATTATACCAGTATGCCTATGGCATGGAATTGTATGATTTCTAGTTCATTTTGATATAGCTCCTAAAATACAATTACTCGGCATCACTTTTTTCTTTTTCATAAATTAATCAGTAATTAATAACATGATACTAAGATTCAATCCTGAATATCTGATTCAGAGATTAGAACATCTGCCCCTTCCCTAACCCTCTCCCCCAGAGGTTATATGAATTGTCTGTTCTCTGTGCCAGTCATTGTAACTATGAATTTTGAAAAGGAACTTGGAGACGTAAAGACTGAGAATAAATTGTCTACAGACAAATTTTTCAATGATGAAATGTCATGGGACATATTTACCGAGGACAATTTTCTAGGTACAAATCTTCTGAGAGTGGATGTTTGGGACAACTTGACTGGAATTAAGATATCTAGGGACTGTTGCACCATGGGTAAATTTTGTCTAAGTATTTTCGTTTCAAAAGTTTCTGATTAAATTGTTCAAATGTTCATCAGTTTTTACATTTTTATGGGTGTTGCCAAAGGCCTGGTATATGCCATTTTACATGACACTACCGTAAATGGTCGAATAAGCGCCGCGGCGCTTATAACATTTTTGGAGGCTTCAGTGCGGTGCTTATTTGGGAGCGGTGCTTATTCGAAAGCGGCGCTTATATAAAAAAAAATTTGCGTGGCGCTTTCCATGCCCTTTCCCATGTTACTTATCTCGCGTATCCTTTCCGTATCGTTAGACCTATCATAGGTCCCAGTCATCGTAAATAAATGTTTATAAAGAAATGCTTGTGTCCTGTTTGGAGTAGAGCTATATTTTCTTGGTTATTCTCCTCAACAATTGCATAAATATCTAATTTTATTAAAAGAAAATGTAAAATTTTCATAATAAAAATTCCTTTATCTGAAATTTGATCCTTCAGTAAATAGTTACAAATTTGTGGAAAAGAAAACACGAACCCCAAGAAAAATGAAAGAACGGGACAAGGAAATGGAAAAAGGGGTTCAATCAGATCTCGAACCAGCAACTATAGGTGACAGCAGCACGACTCCACGACAGCATGTGTACGGCTTAAGACAAAAGAAACCAAAAAAAATTAGCCCAGAGGTGGAGAAAGTCTTGGCAGTATCAAAGAATAAAAGCACATCTGAAGAACGCAAACCAGGTAAGCTTCTAATTTATTATTTTATTTTATGTTGTTCATTTTTCAGTCAGAATGATTAAATATATCAGTAAAGTGGCCCAAAAAAGACATATAGTACTCTGATTTTTGCTGAATATAACACTATCAATGGCACTCTAATATTGATTCAAATCTGCACCAAAAAAAAGGATAAAATCTATTAAAATTGCTTTGTTAAAATTTATATAAGTGTAAGCAAAATATTTTAAACAATGGGTTTGTTCAAAAATCATATCAAATTCCACAGTAGGGAAGAATGGAAAGCTCCTTTTTGAAGACTTATTGTTAAGAATAAAGACCATTATGGGTGAGCCTCTATAGTGTTTATTAAACAGTTCACTGGAAGATCATCTTTTTTCCCCCCTTTTTTTTTTAACTTGTATAAAAAGTTCTTTAACATGCATATGGGCCAGCATTCAAATGGAACCAACAGGTTAAACATCACTTTTGATATTATGTGGTGCTTTAGAAACTTTTATTTCAGTCAACCAGCAGAAAACCACAAGAGCAGATGGACTTGAAGTCAGGGATTCAATAATATAAATTTTATAACAATATTTTAGTAATAAATTAAATTCTCTGTAGTTACAAAAAAAGGTTAAATTTGTTTTATTAATTGATTAATATAATATCAATGCATGTGGTTAAATGATTATCAAGCAAACATTTCCCTGAAAGTCTCTTTGTAACTTCAGCACTTGTACTTAAGTGTGTTTACTTCAAACTGGAAGGCATCCATGTGCTTGGGTTTCCTGCTGAGGTCCTGTGGGATTTCCATTCCCATTTAAAGTATGAAAGAGGCGACGATGATGCATGCATCCGTAGATAAGGCTAGCACTGCATATTGCCATAACGCTTTAGGTGCATGATTTGATATACCTGGTGGTAGGAAATTGAGGATGTAGTAAATGTATCAGTTCGGTAGTGAGTAAAAATGTGACTGGCAGCTGAGCCAATGACTGCTCCTCAGGGAATAAAGATGGTAGTTGTAGATAATGCTTAGTGACCATGAGCAAAATGTTAAGTCACGGGGATAGAGTATACTCCAGGGTGTCCACGGACATGTTGCCCCCTTACTTTCAAGGATAAGGAAAGCTGTTAAGACTCAAAGCCAAATATTTACTGGCAAACTCAAGGTATATCTAAATCATAAATCTCCTGTATTTCCTATCATTCATTGGTCCAAAACTTTGAAAACAATCAATGGCACACTATATTCTGCCAACCTCCATTTGTATCACTTACGAGAAACTGCTTAAAATCAAAGAATTAATTTTGATGTCAAATTCAAGGTATTGTACAACTATTTGTCGTCCGTGTTTCCTTCGCTGTATGAAATCTGCAGATTGTTGATAATATGGCTATTAATTTTTGAAATAAATTATTGACAGGTTTTGAGAGTTTGTCAGGATGTTTCAATGTTTAAATGAAGATGAAGTATTCTAAAGTGCATGGGCTATGGTGTACACAATATGCAAGTTAACTCTGTATAGTTAACTTTAATCTTTGTACATTTAACCAAACAGCACAGTCATCTTACACACCAACAATTAAAATATTTTTAAATTTTAAAAAATTCTCAACTTATAATTGAAAATTTCACCATTGCTTTGTTTGAGAATTTTTTTCTAGTGTTTGGGTTTGGGCAGTTGTCTAGGCCTACTTGCTTTGGGTTTTTGAGGTGTTTGCGCTTTGTATCGAATAAAAAATGTGCTATATAAATGCTGGAAGTGAAGTAATTTAATTAGTTATTTTTACCTAAGCTAAAGGTGCAGCATATTTGAGTTACTCAAATATGATAAACTAGATGTAAATTGCAAAGCTCTTAAAAATTTATCATCAATTCCTTAGTAAGTGTAAACAAATCCATCAGTTAACTGATAATTTCAGTATTTTATTAAAATTATAAAATATATATATATAAAAAAAAAAATGAGTATCCCTTGTTGGTATCCGCTAAGATCCTACTCATTCTAAAGCCGAGCACTCACTGCATCGTACGTTGGTCGTCCGACCGTCGCCCGACGAATCCCACTCTGCTGCCTGTGAGCGATAGACTATGCAACACCGTCTGCTGATTGTCAGTAGCAGTCTGAACGGATCGTCATTAAGAACGATCCGTTGTGTGCGCGCCATTGCGTCGTGTTCTTCGTAGAATCGCATCTGCTGACGACCGCTGTGAGTATCCGACTTTAGGTATTGGTTATCTTCTGAGCATCAGCCTTTTGCAACGTAAACATTTCAACTGCATTTTTAATGTATTCTTGCATATTTTTACCATTGAATCTTGTACCAGGATAATATTAGGACAGCAATATTTTTTTTGGATAATTTTTATTATCTAAATAATGTGGTTAAAATACATCCTATGTGTCATTCTGTGTGATATAAAAAGTGGGATAACAAGATCAAATGTATTGAATCAATCAATGAAAAAGAAAATCCGAGATTCTGAATAAAACATGCAGAAGAAGAGTGATAATGTAATATATTTTTATTGGGCCTTACATTTCAGTTGAAAATTAAAACAAAGTATTTTCTGTGCCAAAACACAATTGATACTGTTCCTATTTATATTAAGATTGGCAGGTTATTAATTGTAAGGATTTTTGTGGTAAAGTCTGTAAAGTGTATATTATCACAATAGAGCATAAAAAAAGGCTTTGACATTTTGAATTAAGGTTTGGTCGTCAATGATTTTTAACGCTAAAGATGCAAGCCAAATTATAGGTAGGGTCTCTGTCAACCGTCAAACCCCTCATACTGTTTTGGTTGGTGAATTAATAACCAAAGGGCAAATGTCAATGATTAATGCTCAGATTTGGAAATGATGATTCATGGATTACAGTCTCCCATACAGGCATCTGATATTAAATGACAAGGTACCCCTCATGTTCACTTCTTCACACAGGGGGTCTGCTATTTAATTACAAATTATCCCTCCTCAACGCTCCTCATGCAGGGGTTCTGATATTGAATCGTAATTTGTCCCTCATATCTACGCTCCTCACGCAGGGAGTTTGTTATCGAATCGCAAGTTGTCCCTCATAACCACGCTCATTGAATTCTGCTGCTAAATTCCAACATATCACTCATATCCGCGATCTTAAACTTGATTCAACTTATCTCAACTGGGCAACTAGTTGCCCAGAGTATGTAAGTTGCTTCCGACTGTATTATTAGCTACAATAAGTTGCCATACAACACTACCATAATTAATGCATCATTACTGCTCACGGCACACGGGCAGTTAATACTAGAATTACCATTTTACTGCTGCCACTTGTCATTTGCTTCATATTGCAAAAGAAAATAGGGTATTGCATATCCAAGGGTCTTAAGTTGTAGGAAGCCACTTCCGTGAATCAGGTTAGAGTTTTCCCAACACATCTAACTTTATTTTTGCTCCACATGATGATACCTATCACCACCTGACTTCCAGAAGACAATTGATACAGTAGTAAAAACATGTAAAATATAATGAATTTGTTAGGGATGGGTTAGTTTCTGGGAGATTTTTGCTTTCTTGTGGGAGTGCAGAAGGCTTGGGACCAACACCTGCATACTGAATAAGTAGTGCATATTGGCTCAAATAAAAAAAAATTAATAAGTAGTGCATATTGGCTCAAATAAGAAAAAAAATTTAAAAAAACATGTTTCTGGTCTTGGTTTTTTTTTTGTAAGTTAGTGGTATGGAGGCTTGTTTCCTTTGTCTTCATGACAATAGACCTAGGACCACTTGATTTTTAATTGATGTACATATTACTCAATTTACCTTTTTTTTTTACACACAACTCTCATCAACTCTTTAAGGTTTTCTTTTCTATGATGATTATTATTATTATTAGATGACCATCACACAGATATCTGGCCAGGCCTTTGACACGTGTACTAATTGCTTATAAGGATGTTTGGACCTCTGTAGGATTTTCTTGGTTTGTTGACTTTTGAAACTAAAAAGGAAGGTGGCCTATTAGTAATAGTAGTTTTGCTAATACGGATAAAGTTGTTTGTCAAACGAAAATGATTTTACCATCACTTTATGATACCCGCTGTGAATTTATTTTTATACCAGTTGTGACTTGGTGTCATGCTTGAGTAGCTCTGGAGTGAGAACAAAGAAAATATGGTTCTTTGTTTCAATTTGTTTGAAATGTTCTACCATCCAATGTGGAACAGAAGTCATATATTATTGGTGTATGTTATTTATGATATGTTTATTCAATTTTGAAAGGCATTTAATAAGCTATAATTTATCCAATGATCATTTATTGGAAGAATGGCAAATGAGTAAGAAGACAGATGTAAAGCAAATGTGTAGTAATATTTCTGGTATTAATAATAATGATTAAAGTAATTAATAATTAATGATAATATCTATTAAATATCCTGTAAATTCAAGTGTGGCTGGACAAATGCCAATCATTAGTTATTTATTTATTTATTTCAACAATATTTTGTGAGGGTGGTCCATCCAGCCAGGGCTGATCATTTGGGACCCTCAAATACATACAAAGCAAAAACAATAGAGTACAATTACAAAAACAAAGTAAATAATTAAAGTATTAAATTAAAGAAACAAGATAATTGAAGATTTAATATAATGTACATTCCAATAATTATAAATGAATACACATAACTAAAAGAATTAAAAAAATAGAAAAAATTATAAAAGGCATATTTAGAAAATATATAATAGCAATAAAAGTAAAATGTGATTAAAATAAATTTGTTACAGAAACCAAGATAATCAAAAATTTAATAAAATGTACGTTCTACCGAAAATAATTAATGTACGAACCTAAATGTTATCAAAATAGAATCCAAAAGAAGTATCTTTAAAAATAATAATATAAAAATAAAAATCTAATAAAAGAATAAAAAATACAAAAGAGCACCAAGCAAATGGCAATGCTCAAGAAGAGACAAAAGAAGATTGGAATAGTAGGGGAGATAATTCACTGCATACTTTGTAGTCTGGGCCACAAACAGCATGGTCAAGATTGTTGTTATGGTTTGATGTTTCTACACGTGATCTCCCTTGCATGCTTTCCAACAAGCTGTACAGTAACTAGGGTAGGTGTACGCTAGCATCTTCTAATTGCAATTAACAGTGTTGTAGAATTGTTGTTTGACCGGTATATAAATAGACCGTGCATCAAAGTTTGTGATAATAATTAAGCTTACATTTCACAGCAAGTACATCAACATTTATGAATGGTTAAACAGAGAAAAATGTGAAATAAATATCATTGTCAAGTACGTATGACTAGGATGAAATGAGAACTGATGATTTTGGTCAATTTCAGCCATAATGTACTAAGGGGTCATTCACAGTTATCAACATTTTCACAAGTACTGTAAATGCTCGAATAAGCGCTGTGACGCTTATAACAGTTTTGGAGGCTTCAGTGCGGCACTTATTGAAGAGCGGCGCTTATAAAAAATGTATTGGTGTGGTGCTTTCCAAACCCATTCTCATGTTACCTATCTCACATATTCCTGCAGTTCAGTGAAAAAGTGTACTGTCTATATACATTTAGTTGAGAGCACCTTAGCTCAGTCGGCTAATCTGGTGGTAGCCGCTGTGTGTGCGCTGAAACGTGGAGATCTCTAGTTCCCCGGTTCAATTCCCATCGCTGCCTCTCCTTGTATTTCAGCTAAAGGGCTGAAATACAAGTTACAATAGCGCACCGTCGTTTAAGCCGTTGGTCCTGTGTGCATTATAGCCCATGTGCATGTTAAAGAATGCAGTACACTCTTCGGAAAAGAGTAGGGGATTGTCTCCCTGTGTTCTGCCCAATCACCACCAGAAGGACCCCACTGGAAATAAGTCTTCTTCTAGACTTTCGTGGGCTATCCTTGGTGTTTACACGGAATAAATCCAATTCAATCCTATACACTTGCGAAAATGTTCATAAATGTGAATGACCCCTAAGCAGCCATAAGGAAGACTTGCTTAGCATCTTTTTTTATTGAAAATTGTTTTTATTGTAAGTTGGAAAGGAATTGCCTTGTTGTACACTAAGTGGACCGCTTCCGTGATCTCATTGAACCCTCTCATCTTTGTATTATAACACTTGCATCCCTCTTGAGGAGACGACATTTTGTGAACATTTTGATTTTAGATTTTCTTCACACTTCCTTATTATTATGTTAAAAAGTATTCATAATAAATATCAGTCAGAGATTAGTGTTGGTTTATCAGGGAGATGAATGTTAGATAATAAAGGAAGTATTTATAAAATAATGATATGCTCATTAATAGACAAAGTTACCAATTTAGCAGGAAAATTCAATCAGTTTAAATAGATCTGTTATTTCTTCTATAGTTGCTATCCAAATCAAGTCAGACTTGTTTTGATGACTTCAGCAGGCGTATTTTGGATAAAGTATGTTATTAGGAAGGATTATATTTATTGGAAAATTATGGAGTTACCATTTGGGCTGTCAGAAAGGTATATTAATAAGGACGCACCAAGTAAATATATTCAGCGATATTAAATAAACAGGCCTCGGTTCCTATGGTTCAGACGAAAGCATCGTTTTAAAGTGGACCCTTCTCTGATTTCACTGCCTCCCTTTTTTTTTGTGCATAAAACCCATTATAATAATAATAATAATATTTATTTGGCAAAAAGCATATAGGAGAAAAACATCATGCATTGCCCGGATAGGGAATGGGCGAAAGCCCGAACAATATTTGCTCCCTATCCTTCATACGAACAATATTTGCTCCTTATCCTTCATATAAAATGAAATACACAAAAACAATCAGAACTAATCAGAAACATAAAATGAAATAAAATGCTTAATTAAATTATTCTTAAAACAGGAAACATTAACAGAGTTTTGAAGTAGAGGCGGTAGTTCTTCCCAGAGCCTGGGAAAGGACACGAAAGCAGAATTAAGAAAAATATTGCTTTTGGCTTTCCAGTGAATAAGCCTACCCTCACAATGCTCACTCTTATGAACAAACTCTGTTAATGTTGGGGGACACACATTATGAAGAACTTTGAAACCAAGAACAAGCCGGTGATATTTAAAAATATCTCCTAATTCTATGCTTAATATGTTAAGCGTTTTCAGCCTATCTTCATAATGTGTGTCCCAGTCACCATCTTTTTTAAACATAATTATTCATTAAAATGTTGATGAAATTTACTTGTTACTATTCATGCTAGAATGCCTCAGTTTAAGAGGTCTTACCTTCGAACTCTAACAAGAATTTCTCTCCTAGACCCTACCATGTGACCTAGGTGCCCACTGAACTGGCTTTGATAGGCAAATCCCCTTAAGAACTTTTGGTTGCAGGCCTCATAACATTACCTTTAAGTTTGGCTGGTTGTTGGGTATGAGGGGTAAAATCAGATTCAGGATTTTTAAGACATGGCTGTATTATTATTATTTTAATTGTTTTCTGTTCATTTTACATGTAATTTTTTCAAATTCATTTACTGTTAAGGGCAGCAATGGAAAAAAACAAATTATATTTTAAACTTTCTTGGGTTAACCTAGGAGTTACTATCTGTTCTTCATTTTTATATTTAAGAAATGTTTGTGATGTTAATTCCCTGAGTAAAATAAATTTAAATGAAAATGGCTGAATTTTCATTACCGTATCTGATATTCAATGGAAAAAAAATAACCCAATATTGTAAAGAGATTGCAGATTTTATTAGTAAAAGCAGGAAAATGTGTGGTTGTCATCTCTACCCATAAATTCCTCTGCATCATCACTAAGGATTAAGAAAAGTGATCTTAGTATTTTCTATATTTAAGCATTCAAATATTAAGACCCCAATAATCTGTTCATTCTCCTGGCCGACTCATCCTTTCTTGTGCCTCAAAACTATGGTGTAAAAAATAGTTTTTTTGAAATACTTATCCTTACTTTCTTTCTCTTCTGTAGATTTTTTTTTTCAATAAACATGACAGTGAAATCAACCAATAAGGGCTTCTGTAATGAAGTTGAAAAATGCCATTATTGATTAGCGCCAAAACAGATATGAGCGGTGTTATAGAGTAATATGAGGAAGGCGATGTTTATTTAATAATTACGCCAAAGGAAATATCAGTCCAACCGAAATTATGACTTGAAAAAAGCAGGTTGACTTTACATGACACGATGTAAACACATAATATTCTATCGAGGGCGTTTCATTTTTCAAAATGGGGTCAGTTTGTCTTAATCAGAAGGAGGGAAATTCATATCCAACCTTTAGGTTTTTGTTATGGTTCCTCTTTGATTTTTCAAGTGGTCTGTGGGCAGCAATGTAACAAATACTTGTTTGTGGATTTGATGTGTGGAGATAAAACGTTAGATGTTTGCCCTTGACAGTCGTTAGTCCTGTAAAAGTCATTTCGACAGTAGTCATAAAATGAATATATCAATCAATCATATATTTTGTTACTTTAAGTTTAAGCTATAGTTTATTTTTATTATAAAGATCATTATTAAGTCTTTTTTTTTTCTAAAAATCCAAGTTTAAAATGTATTTTATGGCTTACTTTATGACTAATAAATGATTTCTGGATCTATATCTTTGTTTTTAATACTGCAGCCTACCTGCCAACCGTTCCAATTTAATCGAGATCGTCCCGATTTCTGATGTCAAAAACACCAAAAAATTTGGGACGTCCCTATTTTTAGAATTTCAAAAAAAAAAAAAAAAAAAAAATTACTTTGTAAGAAGTATCCACTACTTGCCAGTGTGATGAAGGGGATATTAGTCCGTAGTTCCCCGGGTATAATCCCACCTCCTCTCCCCCCCCCCCATGAACAATTTTTTTGGGGGGGGGGGGGATTATACCTGGGATTCCCTTGTGCATGAACAGAACAAAAATGACGATCATTTTGCAAGGTGGCAGATGCATTTCAACCCTACGATCCTATCAAAAACAATATTCCGGCGAAGAAATAGTCTTTACTTGAGCATCAAAGTAAGAGAACTGTTAACTGAGTTAATTGTAGTTTAGTAGGCCCAGGCGCCTAGCTAGCTAGGCCATATCTTGGTCTAACTTCGCTCTAGGCCAGCCTTTGCCTAAACTTGTTTTCTTGCATGATGTAACAAGTAATTTTTAGCAGCGAATTTCTGTGGAACACGCGAGTCTTCACGTTGTGAATTAACAATGCGATCAGCCAACTGGGCAGGTCTCTTTAGGGAGCAACCGCTGCTGTATTGTCTATTTTTGGCTGTAGCTGTGAAACATGTGAGTTTTTACGCTGTGAATTAGAAATCCGATTATCCCACTGGGCGGGTCTCTGTAGGGACGGACCGCGGTGTTGTCTATATTTAGCCATTTTTAGCGACAGTAAACAACAAAAGAACTTACAAGGATGAGCTTTGTATTCAACTTCACGGTGACCAATATCTGTTCTAAGCAATTGGAAGAGTTTCAAGTCGGTAGAATTCAGAAACAAATTCCTTTATTTTTTGTGAGCATTTGTTAAATTTACTGGTCTAGGCCTACTAAAATTTATACCCAGGACTTTACCCGGGGAAATTTTTGTAGGTCTAGGCCTACGCAAATTTGGGCGTAAAGTCGTGGGTGGCATTATACCCGAGGTGGGACTAGGCCCTATACCCGGAGAACTACACAGTAATATCTCATAGCAATAGTGACTGTGAGAGAGTTTTCTCTATTGTTGAAAAAACAAGACCAAGCATCGAGCTAGCATGACCACAAAAACTTTAAGTGCTTTAATGACACACAAGCTGGCAATGTTGAACAGAGATATTTCGTCTAGGCTAAATATATGACA
This sequence comes from Anneissia japonica, assembly GCF_011630105.1. Lineage (NCBI taxonomy): Eukaryota > Metazoa > Echinodermata > Crinoidea > Comatulida > Comatulidae > Anneissia > Anneissia japonica. The sequence continues at coordinate 1,468,836 of NW_022719050.1, forward strand.
TATGAGATCAGCGGAACAAGCAGCATACTGTGTCCTTCATAGTAAAGTCTGTAGGCCTACTGATTAAAATGTAACTTAAATATTTGTGTTGGTTTTGAGGTAAATAAACAGTACATTTGAAATTAAGTATTAGCTCTTGTTTTTTATTTAAAGCAACTGTACAGAAATTAGGATATATAATTACCATCTTACAAATTGTTTGGGGTGGGGGCGTGGCACCAATGAATAGTGTCCCTATTTTTGATATTCGAGTGTTGGCAGGTATGCTACAGGTCTCCTTATTTAGATTCTTCCAATTAAAGACCACCTCCACTTTTCTGGGGTCTCAAATTAACAAATGCACAATATTTTATCTTTATTATTATAATTAGAGACCAAAGCTGCTAAAGACAGTAGAAACCCTGGTTCCAAAAGTGGCCTTTAATTGGAAGGAGACTTGTGTTTACATAAGCATGTGCTTAATTGTAAGTCATTGTGCTTGCAGTGTCTGTATCCTGGGTTCATATCCTATGGTGGTTGCATTGCTTGTGCCCTCGTTAGTCATAGCCCTTTTATCAACATGTGTGTCTCATCTCCCAAGAGTTGGTACCTGGTAGACCATAATGTTTAATGTATGGTCTGATGAATGTACTTCCTGCACAATTAAAGAAGGAGGAATAATTTGTTTTTTTCATAATGGTATAATTATGCTAATTTATGCACATGTATACTCTACCTGTTGGAATACTTTAATAAGAAATATTGTGTATGCCATACACGCTTTACTGAATATACTGATTATACAAGTCGCCCTCCAATTAAAGACTACTTTCGGTTCTAGGGTTTTCATGGTCTTTATAATCAGAAGAATTATAAAAAGAAAAGGTGAAGGTACATTTGGGCCGTAGAAAGGCGGTCTTTAATTGGAGGTGGTCTTAGTTTGCCATGCTCTTTAATAGAGGGTGACCTGTATCGTATTTTGGAACTTTTGGAAAACAATGCACCTTTATTGGCAGAACACCAGATTGTTGTGTACCTTTAAGAAGCTTTCTTCAACATTAACAACTAGGAGTTAAAGAACACCAAAGTTGTTAATATGTCTATTGTGAATTGTGGAAGACAACAGGAAACGCCCACAAACAGAAGTATTATATGGATCGTATTGCACATGTTTTGTGGACAGGTTGGGAATTTTGAGCAGCCGGATATGAATAAGCCATTGCATACATACCAACCACCTGTTAACTGCAGGCAATGATAGTTTTCCCAAGTTGATGTCATCATTCTGGTGGCAAGATGCAGGAAGTAAGTTTCAAAGATCTTCCCCATAGGTACAATGATGGCGCCGCTATACCTCATGATTCTTTCCTCTTCTAAGTGTCAACAAAAAACAAAATACAGTGACATCTCCCAATTACAAACCTCCAAATTTTGAACTTTCTATTTTATGAATGTGGTTTGTGGCGATGTCATTACGAATCATTGTTTCTACTACCAAAATATTTAAAATTGCATTGAAAAATCCATGAAAATAATAGAAATAGATTAAAAGTCAGATGACAAAAGAAAAATGTTTTGATGAATAAATTAACATAAAATGTGATTTAGAGCAAGAAATATCAATTTTAAGTCGAGAATTGTCCAATCAGTGCCATGCACGATTGTTAAGGTAGCGCATGGAATGTGGAATAACGTGAACTAAGCACCTTTCTATTGCTGCTACAGTAGTCACGGACCACGCCCATACGCAATTCAACACAATAATGCAAGTTATTGGTTGTTCTCCTTCCTCTACCTTTAGGCAGCTAGACAGAATGGAATCACTTCTTGCTCACTGAGGGCACTGTTTTAAATATTTCATCATTTCATAAATATGTTTAGTGTTGCAAATATAAAGGGAATAATAAACACTTGTTTCCCCTTTTGATTTTAAGAGAGAATTAACTATTTGCATAAAATATGACTTTTAACCTTCTACTAATACATACATTGACATTAATGTGTAGGTATAATTTTCCAAGTGATTGCTGTCTATCATTTTCTCTTTCTACCCAAGTGTATTTTGAAATTCATAGATTTTATGAATTGTGTACAATTAAATATTTTGCCAAGTACATGTACCTGTATAATAATAGTGAATGTAGCCAATGCATATAATAGCTGAATTATTTCTTCTGACTGAGATATGTGCATTAGAAATCACAGAATTTACCTGGTACCATAAAATATATGTATCGGCTGTGGCTTGTTATTTTTGCTTTTTAAAATGACAATATAAATCATTTTATTCATGGTTTTTGCTTTTTTTTTTATTGTTTTATTTTATTTGCAGGTAAAGGAGGTACCATAAAATACATATATCAACACTGCCTTGTTATTTTTGCTTTAGAATGAAATATAAACAGGTCTTTTAGTGTTTTCTTAAGCTTACTTTTATTGTTTTTGGTTTTAATTTGCAGGTAAAGGAGAAATGTTTAAGATTTAAGGAACTAACTCTATGAGAGAAAATACAGTTGTAGTGGACTAATTATTTTGCTATTCATTCTCTATTGTGATTAAACCTTATTTTATGTATACTTGTACATAGTGATGATTAATGTACACATTGATATGTTCCCCACACTATCAGATCGTAGACTTTCTTTAATGCACAAATATGCTTTGATGTTCACAGATATGGGATGTTAGCCCCCTTCCCCCTCTAACTTTTACTTTCAGTTTTCCTTTGTTTGAGCCATCTTAGGCAGAGGTTCAGGATTGCAACAGATTGGTGGTGGATGGTGACACCTTAGATTTTTTGTACAAATTTTCCCCTTTCTATTTTTATTACTTATCTTTAATACAAAAAGAAAAAAAAATTAAGTGCTTGCGTGCATGTCTATTTTGGTTATGAGTTAAGTTTCTAGTGAGGGGTAAATTATTTTCTTTTTTTAATATGTAATGTTAAGTACATTGAAGCTTTGGCATTTTGCTCTGTATGAGTCTAACATTATAATTCGAAACAAAAGAGCAGCTCATTGGAATTGAACAAATTTTGAACATTAAAATTTAGTTAGCTATGAATTTAATTGGTTCAAGGGACCAAGAATCTTCTTAGATCAGCACATGCAGTGCTTACCATAATTCCGTCCACTCCCTTACACTTCCCTGTATCTCTTATCCACCTCCCTTTAACTGTCTTCTTCACCTCTCTCATCCTTTCTATCTACTTGTCAAGTCATTTTTGCTCTACATTTTCCTTACCCATGCCTGCTCTCCCATTTTATCAACCCAGTAATACTGTCACAATCTACATTTAATCGTATCTTTCATGAAGCTTTCTCACCACTTCTGACCCTTCTATCAGGACCATTTCTCCCTTCTGTATAGTGCTACTTTTCTGGCTCCTTTTACCTAATCTTTGTGAAGTCAGTATTTTTGTTTCCTGAATAAACAGTTTCGTTTATACCTTTGCATTGATATTTTTAACATTTGCATGCTTTAATCAGCAACATTGTTATCGCTTTAACTCATCCACATTGTTGAATGATGTCACTTATTGTAATTAGGTTGACATTCATGAACAATGTGAAACGAATCACGTATTATGATTCTCCAGTTGAATAGCAAAAATGCATGCAATTTCTGTGTAACAATCCTATGATTTTAATCAGGGTAGCAAATTTCCTCTCGGCTTCATTGAAAAGTAAGAAGTAATCAAAGAAAAAGGAATACACGCTTATCATCTACCTTCATGACAGAAACTTACTAAGTATAGTTCTGAAATTGTAAGTGAATCAAATCAAATATACACGGCTGTATGAGAATTGCAAGAAGGTACTAATTCGATTTGAATTTTGTAATGAAATTTGATAGGGAAAAAATTGCTGTGCGTGTTTTGTAGACTTGTGTGGTCAAATCTAACTTTCTAAGGTACATTAGATTAACCATCTCGAAGGACCTCTTGATTTTTTCAAAGTAGATCTTCATTTTCATTTTAACAACCTGGTCTACTTGGAGTCTTGAGTTGTGTTGGTTTCATATTATATTCAATAAAAAGTTTCATATTATTTCAACTCATAAACCTGTAATAAAAGATGGAAAATCCTTAATAATTCAATTTTAATCCTTTAAAATTCAATACAGTACATATCATGCACTATAAAACCAAGTAATGTATTTCATCATGCATTACAAATCAAAATTAATATTAGTCACAGCCAAAAGAATATAACAGCATTTATTATTATTACTAATAATTTTTGCATTAGTCATAGTCTAAAGATATAATATATAAGTCTACATATAATATTGCAGTATAATGCTAATTTAGGAGCTAAAATATGAAACCTTTCTCAGGTATTATAGCCTACAGTAGTAGCCCTAATAGACTAGTGTTCTACCAGAACAGTAGTATGTAGGTCTATTATAGTGTTATAACAATAAACTATAAATATTAATAATACGTACGCCTACAAATACAGTATAACAAGATTATTATAACAATACTTTGATTTGGATGTTATAATACGCCAATTGACAGTTGCCTAGGTAAAAACTGCTAGGGCTCAAATACATTAAAATGGACTACTACATTTTAAATGATCAATTAAAAATGTTGAAAAAAAACCCCCACAAAAGATGGCCGGAAATGAGCTTTCCTGACTTCTGAGGTGTCTTTTAATCTTCAAAATTCAAGATTTCCTCCTCTTTAAAAATTTCAGGTAATTTTATCTTATTATTTTTATAGTAGGCCTAGTATACATACTGCAGAAAAAAAATAAAGACATAGACTTAGACCATATATTATTATATTTCAATATTGAGTAATTGGATACATAGTCTTTATTCCATGAATCGATAGGCCTGAAGAATATACTTTTTCATGTTTTTAATTTTATTTAATTGAAGGCTAGTGGGACTAAGCCTAGTTTGTCCGACCTGCCAACCTATGCCTAGGTAGGTTAGAATTCTTTTTGTAGGCCAAGACCCATTAGTATTTTTTTATGTTTCTTCATAAAGGTGGGTTCGTCCGAACCCACTGAACCTCCTCTTGATCCTCCACTGATTATGATATTATGTTAGTGTTGTGCTAGTATATCACTTTCAAAATAGTTTTATATGGGTGATGATATGATGAACGAATGATCTCTTCTGGTTATCTTTAATAGTTTCCAGCCGTCAATGTTTTGATTTCATATGGTAAAAAATGTCACAAGAACAAACGTATTCCATCAAATTAAAAGGTCAAGTGTAGGGGTGGCTTATACACAGAGAAGTTGCATACGGTAGCTGTGTTAGTTTACTGGTCAGTGAATTCTCTTTTGGTCTCTTTTCTTTGAGTGTCGTTCATCTATAAAATGTTACTTCTGGCTAATATGGGACAAGAAAATGATGTACTTAAATATTTCCTTTGAAATACTCTTTTTGAGGACTGGGACTTTCTAAACTCTGCAAAAACGGCATTTTTAAATAGAGATGAGGTGGGCTAGGTTATTATTGATAGTTCGTTCCAAGTTCTTTAAAAAAAATGTTGTTTTGTAGTCTTTCAGCTTAATTGTTACTGATGTACTACAATTAAAACAGTATGATTTCAAGTACAATAGATAAAATACTAAGTCTGAGGAAATAAGTTCATTCTGGATTCAATAAAATATTTCTGAATTTTTTGTTTTGGTTAATCCAATTTTGTGTAAGTAAATGTTTATTTTTATTTACGGACGTGACATGTTTCGCCTCTTAAGAGAAGCCATCAAGCTCAGGCAAAACAAGATTAGTATGAACAGAGCTAATAGCCTGGTTCACGTCGAACTTATATCTAGATGTACAGCCACTTATCTAGATAAGTTCGACGTGATCCAGTCAATTATGTCTAGATAAAGGTTTAAGTCGCCTATCGTTAGGTGACTTAACTTCACTAGATAAATATTAAATTAACCTGCTTAATGGTAAAGTCAGCTTGGATTACAAGGACACGATTACGTAACGTAGGCATCTAAGCCAGTGTTGTACCACCGTTTATCATCGTCCTCTGGTTGGCAAGAACGTATTCCAATAATGCTAACAACAGCAGCAAAGTAGTCTCATTAGTAAGGTTTTCAGAAAGTATTTATAATATTATGAGTAAAAACCTAGCAAACATCCATTTTACGAATAGTCGATATTACAAATGACCTTTGCTCTTTGCATCATCGACCAAATAACAACGTTAAAAAGTCCGATTGCGTACGTTTTTCAAAGTGATAATGTATATTTTTCTTAATAATAAAATAATAAAATCAAGTTTGTTGTATTTATTTATTGACAATTCGGTCTTTTCCATTTCTGCTATAATGTTCGCTATTAATCCAGTCGTTGAAACGAGCGCACATGTTTACGAGTTCAGCAATGACACCACAAAGCTAGATTTTCACGAAGTGCATACTAAACAACACAATTCAGCAATCTAAAAACTACAAAAAACATGACAAAAGGTCCATAAATTATACAGACAGATATAAAAAAGATAAAGATATTTTGTTAAATGGGAGAATGCTAGAAATTATAATAATTTGGTTTTTATGAAAGGTAAATTAAGCTAGGGCCTAGTCTACTACTATTGCGGTAGACCACGCTGCTGCACTGTCGGTTGGTTTGTACTACGTGGTCACCGTCAGCCTATATATCAAAGGCAGAGGATAGCTAGGCTAGTTGTAGTGGAAACTGACACCTGATCTACAGTAGTTTACGAACTTGTAAGTTTTTTTACGAATACCCCTTGGTACTAGGGGTTTGTAAAATACAGTAGACGTTTTATTAAACAAGCCTTTCCACTCTGTGACGTCGACGGCCTCGGAGCTGGCTGGCTGTTTATCTGGCTATAACTTAGCATCAAATGCAACTAGGGAAAATCGTATCATACTTCAAGATTTAGATAAGTGACTTAACATCCATGTGAACAAGGCTAATGGCTACGAAATCCCGCATATATATAATAAAATTGTGAAATGCACGCCCCCCCCCCCCTAGCATGCTCGCTTGATTAAACGCAAGTGAAAAGTAGGTCCAAGCTCAGGGTTCGTACGGGTCATGGAAAACCTGGAAAGTCATGGAATTTTAATATCATGTTTTCCAGGCCTTGAAAGTCAGGGAAAATATGGAGCCTAGGCTAGCCCTATGATATATAGGCCTAGGCCAAGGCCTAAAATTTTTAACTGCTCACTCTACGGAAGTACCTACTGTATAGCCCTTTTTTTGCGGCCCTAAAATATTACTCTATCAGTTGTTTTCTTACCTAACTACTGTAGTTTATTATGAATGATTAATAATTATATACAACGCAAGATGGAAAGTTTACAAGACGTTTGCTGAGGAAATAATCTTTGTATAATAACTTTGAGATCGTTTTTGAAGACAATACTATTAGTTAGAATTTCGCGATCGACGTTTCGTCGCGAAAATCGCGAAATATAAGGGCGCGCGAAAAAAAGGGCTATACAGTAAATGCAATACCACCGTACTTTAAATTAATTATTGTTAATTTCTACAGTAGTACCATTTTGCTTCATTCTTTTTTTAGATGGTGATGACTTTCACCATGGAGGTATTATAATGCCTCCATGCCTTCACCGATTTTGTTTCTATTCTGTTTGATTTCTTTTTTCTACTAGACTCATCTTCTCTCACACTCAACGACTTCTTCAAGTCAAAAAGTGCTGGAAGTAATCCGTTTCTGCCACATCTGCAGATGCAACATATAGTTCTTCCAAAGTGACAGCTCCAATACCTGTTGCTACAAGAGAAGATACATTGAAAGCAGAAATACTCTGGTGTCTAAAGGTGGTTGAATTCCTGTCGGAACAATAGTATCTCTTTCAAAGAATGTTCCCAGATTCAGTTATTGCAAAAGAGTTTGTAATTGGGAGATGTTACTGTCGCTGTAATTACAACTGTTCAAATAATAATATATAATAAGATTAAGATTTTTTTATTGCACACTCTTTATACCATAATTTCGCTTTGCTATGAGATCAACATTTTAAATCTCTCATGTAAAACGGTTCCAAAGTCATGGAAAAGTCATGGAATTCTGGCTAGAAAAGTCATGGAAAATCATGGAAATTAACTCATGAGAAAGTGTATGAACCCTGAAGCTGTCATCGCTTCACTTTTTGTCAAGTCCTTAAGTACAAATAAACATTTACTTACACAAAATTGACATTTGGATTAGCCAAAACAAAAAAAAAATTCAGAAACATACAAAGTGACCCTAACTGAAATATTTATAGTCATAGACAATCATGACGATGGAAAATAAATTTAAGGAATATTATGAATGGGTAAACATTGTGATGTTAATTATTAAATAATTTTAATTCTTTAAAAAGTGTTGCTTAAGATTAGATGAGTCATTATTATTTTTTTATAATTTGTTGAACATCTACAATATATTTTGAGGAATGAGAAGTTTTATAGTTCGGTGTTTAAATAGCATATTTTTATGAAGTATTCTGGGACAACTATTTCAATAAATTCATTTTTTTTGCCAACTGAAAATGTGATTGTTTTACTGAGAGGTCCCTTGAAAATGATAATCTAATTTTTGATCCGTATTCTGAATTGAATTCAGTCGAGGATTGTCCGCAGTACACATCTCCAGCACAATTTACATTCAGAGTATTCAGATTCCCTCGTCTGTCGTTACAACGGTATACACCTGTTGAGTAAGATAACAATTCTTGATGGTCCTGTTGGTTTTTTCCTTGTTTTTTTATGTTTTGAGAGAGAAAGCTGGATACAAGAACAGTTGAATGGTTGTAGGTTTATGACATTAGTCGTGAGCAGCATTAGCCTGCCGTCTAGGTGGCGGCAGTGTGGTAATTGCTTGGATGAAGTTGATAATACTGTACATTACACTCACCTGTTTCAATCCTTGTCGATAATTCTGATGTAATTGGCCAATTGGCAGTTGGGCAAAAAAGTGCGTTTAAGTACGTGTGCCAGAGCAGTGTGTCGCCATACAAAGGCTTGTTCTTGTGGTTTACCTAGAACTCTTTGTTTTTTTGCTAGGTAGTGTGATTATACTGTGGTACTGAAAGATATACTTAAATCTTTTTGCATATGTCATTGATTAACTTTTCAAAAACATGTATCCTAAGTAGTTGTGTAAGTCTTTTGTTAAACTGTCTATTTATTAGGATATTCTTTTTGATTAATTTTTTTTTTAGAATTGGAGTAATGTTTATTAATTTATAAAAGTTTAGGAAACTACCTGTTAATAGCATTTGTTAACACTTTGCTATAATAAGATAGTTTAACTATCATATATTATCCTCATGGCTTTGTAATTTCCATTTCAATAAAATATTCTGTTAAAGTATAATATTTTTTATATATATATTTATTGACATTAACATTAACATTATTCACTCTTCATTAAGGATATAATTTCAGATTTTAAAGCAAGGTATGTTAAAATTTCCTTTTGGTAATTATTAGCCTAGTTTTTTAAATATAAGATTATTACTCTAACTTTACCATTTTCCTGACACATTAATGTCTGTGACAGTATGTAAATGTGACAGTATGTAAATGTTTTGTTGAATTTAAGTTCGTCTATGTAATAATTCTTTGGTACACCCAGAGATGATAAAATTGAATAAAAAACACTGTAAATAAGGGATTGGCAACTTATATACTGTACAACTGACTTTATAATAGGCCTATAGGAAAAAATATATAGTGCATAATGCCTGTGTTTAACAAGTGTCTAGTTGAATAAAATATAAAAAATGGAGATTTATTATATGGCATTATCATATCAGAAAAGAAAATTATCATCCTTAATTATTGATTTTTATGAATGCAGATGATGTCATAAATATATGTTCCTTATTTTTCAAACTTTTGTTTTTTTTATTGAACATGATAGTATTATTTCGAAGTTGCGCCAGAGTAATTTAATGGGAGTGATGTACTAAACACTACACCAACAAGCTACTGCCTAGTGGCTAGTATTGGATACTGCAATGGCATTTTGATGCTTTTTTGCATCAGGAAATTTAATAGAGTTATGTTTGCCCTACCTGACATGTTATCATACTGTTATCATGGGGAAAAACATCACACCGACGGTATTAATATTAGATAATTATTTATTTCCATGTATTATTTAGTAGTATAGTATGTTAATTACATACCTTACGGTTATATCTCATAAGATATTCTTACCACTGGAAAAAGTTTCTTCATGAAAAGCTGTTTTATCTTTAGTATGCTGTAAATTGATAGCTAAATAAATATTATATAAAATAAGTTAATTAATGCTTTTAAATGTTGAACAATATTTAGCTTGCACGCTGTGGTGGTCCAAGTTATCATTGAAAATATCATTTGTCTAGACTTAGAGAATATACCTTAGATTCAATTAGGTAAAAGGAAATTGCTTGCGTAAACTTCACAAGTATTCTACATGGTTTTAATTTGAATGCGTCAAAGTTTTTATTTTACTCACAAAAGTTGAAAGTTTGCGTTTGACATGTTGGTTTTTTTCAACTGAGGGAGAAAAGTGGGCGGACAAGAAAACTAAAAATACCAGATAAAGATGGCAGAATACTCTATAAGAGCATTGGCCCTTGTTAAAATTCTGAGATTTTTATGCATTTGTAAAATCATTAAATATAATAATACTGATCACATTTGTATACTACCTTCTTAAAAAAGTCCATCTATGCATATTGCTAATTATGATATTTTTTTGTAACTTGTTTTGAGTTAATTATACAATCAGTGTGATATTTAAAACTATTTTTTTGAAATAATAATGTAATTAGATATAATGTGATATCAGATCAGAGAGGAAATTGTAAATGTAATATTTTGGCAAAGAATGTTTTACATGATGTTCAAATTCTTGACGACATGCCTCTAACTTATCAGGCACAATTCAACATGGTCAAACCCCAACAATTAGACTAATTTCTATTTATGAACTTAAAATCGAAAGTGTTTCCACGCCAAATAACTGCCGGATTTAAAACATTTAAAAAAAAAAAAAAAATTCCCATCACATGTACTTTATGAAATGCATTTTTCTGTTTATATTTCAAGGATATACAGTCTTGATATAAAAATGAAATCATTAAAGCCATAGGATGTTCTCAGGATCCTAATTAGTGCACCATCTTTTGAAATACCCCCAAGGGCTGAAACTTGAAAGCTTAGCAGAGGAAAGAGTTGGCGACTGGAAGGCTAGCTGTATCTTGGCCCTGCGCTCTGCTTTGTACGATGCAGGTTTTAGCGTTAAGGCACTTGTCCTATCGGTCGAAAAAGTGGGTTACATTAATCTTAGAGTTTGTCATACGATTCAAAGATTATTACCGGTGAACATGTTTAGTGGGGAAGTAAATTAATCGTAGTAGAAAAACTTCCAATTTTGTAAAGTTATCACTTGTTTTAAACACAATTTATGTTTACATCTGATAATCTACTAATTTATACATCTGTGTGTAACTAATTTATGGGATTTAAAGATGTATCGTGTGTGACGTTAAAAAAGAATATAAAATACTATATAAATATATACAAATATTTTACTTGTTCATTTAAGTGGACTTGCACACTTTATTGTTTTTATGTCATATTACCTTTTGTTTAGAAATTAGTGAAAAGATATATTTCTCACCAATTAACAACACACATAGATAATACAGTTACTGTTTTTTTGTTTTTTTTTGCATCAACTCTTTAAATGGCTTTTAATCAATTTGAGAATTTTTGTGGTATTAAAAGTCTAAATCATTGAAAAACTACTTAATTTTTATTTGTGTTTCATTAAATATCAATAAGTTACTTTATCAATGAATATAACAAATTGTGATTACTATTTACAAAACAGAATCAAAATTGCAAACCACGTTTTTGGTGAATGAATGTTTTTGTCGATTGTTTGTAGTTCTGTATGCACAAAATCACATTAATAGATTTTCAGTTGGATATTGCTCAGGTAAAATTGGATTCTATGACATTGAAATATCAAAGTTAGGTCTGGCATTGAAATATTACTCTATTTATGGGAACAGAATGAATAAAAGATTTTTTTTTAGTGACAAACTCATGACCAATATCATGAGTGAAAGTTGAATGATGTAAATTCTGAAACAGAAACAGTTGACCAATCTAGTGACAAAATAATTTTCATACATTACATTTAGATGTGAATTTTAATTTTATTCATTAGTGAAAAGCTGTGATTTTATTCTAAACACATGGGAAAGGAAAGAGAGAATGAATTTGGTTTGTTCAGGATCTCACTGGGGACTATTGTGACAGAAGTGGTATGTTAGAAAATGACTAAATTTGTTGCTATATTTACTAGAATCCGTTTGAAGTCAGGCAGGGTTGTTCACAATGTCTTCTCTTTTTTTTCCCCTGCAAACTAGTCAAGTAGACAGCTAGAAGCTTTATCTTCTTTTTGAATCTTGAATGTTTTTTATCACCCTTCGACGAGTTACTGTGGCCCCAAGGAAGTTACCAAGGCCTGGTAAAGGTAGTTGCGTGTGAGTAGCGCAGACTCCTGCAGGAAAAACCTTCGATGGATGTCAGAAGTGTTTGAAGACAAGCTGAGTCGATAGCCTTGAGTTGCTATCATATCCCTCCTAGCCCTCTTTATTGCTGCGCACTCATTTTTACTTGACCCCATCCCCATTTTTAGTGTCCAGATTGATTAAACACTACCTGTTTTGAACGTGTCTTATGCGCCCCCTCATACTAGAACTTTCAGTTCTCTAAAACTTGCATGTTTGGATTTCTACTGAACGTGATTCTAAGCATCAATTAACATACTAAATGCTATTTGTTAATATTTTTTTGCGGAATATGTTTCGTTAAGATGAAGTTTTACATAATTATTCAGCTGTTGAAATTATAGTATATCCACCTTTTCAACTATACTAAGATAATTACGAGTAGCAGTTTCTTGAGAATTGTTTTTTCTGGAATTGTTTCCGATTGGGTAACAATACAATGAACAAATTAAACTGTACACTTTCAATCGCGCCGTGATTTTGAAGCAGATATCGTAATGGGCTATGAATTTAGAGACAACCGACTCTGTTGTTTCTGTCAGCAGCGACAAGGTAATCGTTTATGACTCCTAACACATTCATAATGATTCATAACCAGGGGAACGATAACCACGAGGGATAAACGTGCAACTAAAACACAGCAACCTGTCTCCAACAGCTTTTTTAAAGGTACTATTGGATTAAGAGACATGTAACTAGTCCTCTTCAAAGTCCAGTTTTGATAGGTTGTCATATATTCAGACTTATCAACTAGTTATTTCCAGCGGGCAGTAAATTTAAATTTATCTGTGAAAAGATCTGTGAAATTATTAATGATTACCGGAAGTTTTGGCAAAAACAATTTGGCATTTTAGGAAAAGGTGCTGTTGTCATTATGATACATACATTTCTGTAGATTGTTGATAACTTTTTTTCATATTTTATTGATTTGTTCATTATTATTTATTTGTTTCATTTACTTATTGATGATTACTTATGTATTTAGTCATTTCATTTAGATTCATTATATTATTTATTTGTTCATAAAAATGAAGATATTAATTTAGGAATTCATTATTTTATTACATTAACTTATTAGGAAAATGGTCTGTCATCATTATGATGCATATTTTTGTAGATCGCTGATAACATTTTTTGTTATTAAAAAAAACCAACTTATTCTATATTTAATCATATAGGCCTATTATTTTATTTATTTATTATTTTATTTATTTATTTTAAAATTCATTTTGATTACTAAATTATCCACTTGCTCATTGTCACTTTTTTTAAAGTAATACATATATATTTAGTGTGACGTAAGACTAAAATAAAGTGACTAAAAGGTAAGTTTTTTTTTACAAACTATTTAATGCCATTATTAGCTTCAGTAACCAATTCCAATTAGAAAACATTACCTGATAATGAAATATTTGTGAGCCCTTAAAAGCTGTATTGTTTAAGTTGCATGTACTTGGTTGTATGTTTGCAGTCTGTTAGGTTAGTTTCACAGTTTATTTCCTATTTTTTTGTTAATTGCCTTGAAGTTGTTCCAACCCAAGGTGTTATAAACCTCAAATTATTATTATTGTAATTTAATTAATGTAGTGTTCAGTGGCCTAATGCATAGTAATACAGTTTTGGGGCTTCCGATGTGGAGGTGACGTCGCTATCAAGGTGGGTTGAGTTTTGGATTTTTGCAGGGGGAAAATTAACATTATGAAACGATTGAAATGCTAGTTGTATTAAACATTTGTTAGACATTTCTTGTAATATCTAATTATGATTTCTGCCATGATGGTTGAGCAGTTGCTTATGATTTCTGTTAAACAGTTCATTTGCCTTTGTATATTACTGTATGTATCATTGTATGTATTATAAAATAAATAATTAAAAAAAAAAAATTAGTATGAAAATGATTGGTGGAATTTGAATGTCAACGGAACTTTCAGTTTTGTCATGCAACAGTTTTTATTAAAATAGTTATTGGATAATGTACTAATATTGGTCTGCCAAGAACATTCCATTCCTAGCAACAGTCTCTCGGTGCCAAATCATTACAAATTTATTATCATTTGTTTCTTAAAATTAAAAGTAACTAACAGTACATTAACTTGAAGATTTTAAGACCATTAAAGAAGGTTCATTTGTTTGAAAGTTAGCTTTTTTAGTCTAGCAAAAACAAAATAATTTTTTTGTCAGATACCGTACTCGTGCGAATAAGTGCCCCGTTTGAATAAGCGCCCCTCTCGAATAACCGCCCCTCCTAACGTGAAAATTCCCTTAAGCGCCTCTTCTAATTTGATTAAGCGCCCATCAATAATAGGCCTATCATAAGATTTTCTTTTTAGCAAGTCAATAATCCAATCAATCCTGGGACTGTGGTTGTTGGTATAATTTTAGCTGCAAAATGGAAACACATTCTTCATAAGTCAATATCAAAATGAGGATTTCTCTTGGACAGATGAGAGCTCCGATCCCTGGACAGACAGTAAATTTCCAACTTTACTCTTTTTACATATTTGTCTATGTCCTACTCCTCTTTTTCTTTTCCGACAATTTGCACCTTTAGCACATTCTCATCTGAGTTTTCAAATAAAAAATACAATGATCCTGCCATCCTGCTAATCTCAATCGGCCGATGGTCAACAAGCTAGCCACTACCCACTAAAACTAATTGCATTGGCTATTTTGCTGTTATGTAAATATTCACGCATTCTTGTCATGAGCCATTTTCTCTGGACGATTACTGTATCTTTTCCGCCTAACCACCATTCGTAATGTCCTTATATATAATCTTTTTTCATTCAAAAAGTGCCTCTTGAATTTAATAATTTCCCATAAGAACCCTTCGATTTTCATCTATTTCCATAAGCGCCCCCCTCAATTTCCACTCTGTTTTCATAAGCGCCCTGTTTGAATAAGTGCCCCTCAGAAAGTGCAAAAAATATTTTAAGCGCCTGGGCGCTTATTCGCGCGAGTACCATACCTACCAAAAACCTGGTACAGATAAATACATTAATTTCAGATAAATGCAGTCAGTTGATGCTGAATGAGTGTGTTTGTTGGATGCAATGTTTTTCTTAGAAGCAAATGTGTAATAGTCAGTCGTTAGCGGTGCTACCCTACTGATAGAATATAGTAAAGATGGCGAAATTTAGAAGTCCTTATGACCTACTTGCATATTGTATTTTTCTACGAATCGTAGGGTATGTTGCATGAGTATGTTGCATGCAATTGAATTTAGCCAGGTCAACATTGGTGACATACACAATTCTGTGTATTATTATAATAATAATAATTATAATGATAATTATAACAATAATAAGTACTTAATTTCAAGACAGAAAACTTCTTCATCAAGGGTGTTTTTCACCAAGGCCATTCAAGGCTATGAATAAAAGTGTTTTTAAAATGAAGAAAAATTAATACAAACAGAAAGGTACTATAAAAGTAAACATTACATAAATACTTAAAAATCACCATATAGGCCTAAACAAAATGCCCTACTTACGGGTTAAAGTAGTGTAGGAATTTATTTTAAATTCATCAATTAGCATCATTGTAAATTTTTGGCACTGGGTGAATTGTTTTTAATTTTTTTTTTTTGCTTTTTCTTTAAAAAGAAAATCTCATCTAATATGAAATAGTATGATGGATGCTATCAGTGACCTTCTTTACTAATACCTATCATTTTAAATTAACATATTTTTTTTATATGTTAGTAGTTTTTCATGCTTCACTGGAAATTAGGTCATGAAGTGGCTATTATTATTTTTTAAAAATCAATTATATGTGCAATAATTTTCTTAATAGTTATGGACAACTGACGTACTATAGAGTACTATGTTGCTATGTCAAGGTACCAAGTGACACTGCTTCAATAATCAGAAAATGCCTACTAAGCAATTGTTAAAATTTAGCACTTCCACACTGCTAGCCACAGTTTATCATACTGTAGCTTTTTGTACTGATGTGTCTTTTAACATCATAATTTCTGATCAAAACCTATAAAAAAACACAAACACTTGGCTTATATTTAATATATAGTGTTATTTAAATTGTCAATATAGATTCAATGTTGTATAAGTTAAATTAAAACATTAAAGTCAATTGAAAAAGGCTTTGTTGAGGAGAGGCACTTGTCCATATGAACTGCTTGGGTGGCATTACTCAGTAATGAATGGATATTACATCGTGTTGTGAAGTTAGCAATGTAGTATTTCCTATTGGTAAGTTTTTTTTAGCAATGCTGCATGAATTGTTACTCCACAGATCTCTGATGTCCACTGCCCTACCAACCACCTGTCTTTATTTATAATACCATGGTTACCAATAACTGTCTACCACCTGTATTTATTATATGGCCATAGTAACCATACTAGGTGAGGTAATTAAAATATAGAACCAGGTATGTGGGAGAAGAACTTTGAGAAACTATCACTGGCAATAGATTAACAAGATGTTTTTATTAGCAGTATTTGCAAGATGAACAAACACAAATATAATTAGCTTTATCATGCAAAACTATGAAATTCTATGTACAGCATAAAACTAGACACACGTTATGCCGATATTATCATTGGACAACACGTTTCATAAACACAGCAATTTGTCTAGGCAAACACGCAAAGAACAGTGACCGATTCGTTGGCTAATGGTCCGCAATGTATGCCTGGCTCAACACACAAGAATGTAATGTTTAGTCACATCTCAAGTCAATGTTCAAAGACTTCTTTTTGCACAGAAAAACTTTTGACTAAATAATGATCCTTTATTTCCGATCCAATAGCATAACCTTGAAATACTTTCAGTTTTAATGGAAAAAAGATTGGATTCATAAAATGGATTCAATTATTAGGGTTGTGGCTACAAGTGGTTTGAATTGTGGAGTGTGCATTGAATTCCATAAAATCAACTATATACCAGTAAATGATAGTAACAAGTTGTAGAAAGTGGCTAACTATGTGTAGTAAGTCTTTAAAAAAAAAAAAAAAAAAAATGTGGGTTAAAATTGAAAGTGATGAAAAAATGTATTCCCACATTATGTTAATTCATTTTGCAACTTAAAAATTTGATTTCATTTTACTGAGTATTTAATTTATGAATTAACATACAAAATACATCATTCTGAAGTTATAAGTTAAATACAAAAATTAAAAGCACAGTAAAATTGAAAAAAAAAACTTTAATGCAATCGGACATTTTGATGCTTATTTCTTGATATATTCTCGAAATTTCATTCAAATGTAGTTTCAGTGTATATGATAAGACCAACCTTGAAAAGAAAAATTATTGATGTTCCAAGAAAACTGTATTAGGAAAAAAATATATTAATGATTATCGTGACTAGGTACTAAATTTACTTGGCATAGTTTTTAAGAGTAGGCATAGTACGCTTAGTGTGTGGTTAGTGGTCAGAGACAACAAGAGTGGGTGGGTGATGAGTAATGTACACATAAACTTTTTCAGAAATGCCGACAACATTATATAAATTTGTTACTTCCGTGTGTCCAACATCATTAAAATACAAATATATGATACGAAGACTTAAACAACAACTGTATAGAATTTTATCAATTATGATTTATATATTTTGAACTATTAGTTAATAATGTCCATCATCTATTTTAATCAGAAGCGGGTCATAATAAGCATGGAAAAATTTATTTTATATAATAATTTCATGAATGTACTGTATGCAGAGATGGTTGGATCAGTAAATTTGATTGGTCCTTATTAGGGAAGTTGGAAATATTTTGGCTGAATTTCTGGCCTAGGCCCGGCTTGGAATTTTCTCTAGTAATTTTCCTCTTCAAAATGGTTGCAGTGGATAATTCAAATAGTATAGTAAAGGCTATCAATTAATGAAAAGTTAAGAAAAAGGTGTACTGGAAGATGCACAGACTGTGTGTTTTATACAGAAGGTTTGCAATCAGGTTGCGAACTTCAGTATCATCCCATTGGGATTCCTTACGTGTGGCAAAGACCAGCCAAACCAATTTTTAGTTATTAATATAGAGATAAACAGTTAAAATGTGAGTATAAAATGGGTAAAGAATCACAGCGGTTTAAAAAACAGTATTTGCGAAATCACAATTAAAATTAATTAGTAATTCTCAGACAGACAGCGCTTTGTAACGTAAAGGAATAGGTGCTATATAAATACCAAATACCATACTGTAAAACTTTAGCTATTGTTCACTGTCTAAAGTTAAATGACTTTAAGAGTTACTGTTTGATTGAGATAAAATATATAATAATTAGCTTTTTAATTATCTATACTATTCATCCCCCACTCTTTCTCCACACATCAATGTACTTACAGTATGGTACAAATTCAAGTTTGATTTATTGTGGAGATTAATTTGTCCAATTTTAACACCTAAGTTTATCGTTAAAATGATCTTAAAAACTTGTGCCGGAAATGACAGGCAAATGTTGTTGTATGTCTCGCCTTCCTCATCTCTAGTTATTATAATCTTGTGAATCATTCAGAGCTCATAGTTAGCAGTCACTACCGTAAATTCCGCCCTCATTCAACAATATCTATTATAAGAGATTTAATCATTTCACCAAATAGGTTAAGTGAAAAAGAAGTCTAGAAATTAAGCTGAGAAAATTGAAATTAGTTGCATTGCACATAATAGAAATCAGTTACATTGTGCGTAATTATTGATATTGAAAACTATTTACAATGTTTGTCTAATCACTATCATCAGGATAATAAAATGCCTTATCTATTTTCAGATGGTTAAGACAAGGCAATAAAAACAAACAAAAAACTAATTAAAATTCTATGATAGTTACGTGGCACATAACAATCTTTAAAAAGAGTTAAATTGGCTGGTAATCAGTATTAATTTAATCTTTATCATGAAGTCCTTTTATTTGTATTGAACTTTTTTGTGTTTTCAGATTTTATCACAAACTTGTAAGAAATTATTTCAGAATGTAAAACATCATTTAATATAATTTTTCAATAGCTACATTATACATAAAAGCATATTAAAATCATTAAGCAAATTTTCATAGCTTTGATAAAATGTTGTTGCACAGTGTTAAAAAGAGAACATGAATTTTTTTGGACAGGTTACATAGAAAACGTATAGGATACTTGCATGTGTGCAGATCTGATAACAAAATGGATAAAAGTAAATATGACATGCTTTCACAGTCCTGACGGAATGTCCCTGTAGGCCAAATTTGATTCCGTTGGGAGCATCGCGATATTAAGCAATTCTAAAATATGCTGACAACATGAAGGAGAGGGAAATATCCTGCATCCAAAATAAAATCATAAATTTGCATCCAAATTCAACTACTGATTTATTTTTATTATCTTCACAGCAATTTGAGACTTTTTTTTAGTACTTCAAATGATGTCACCCTTCAAAAAGTTTAAAAAAAAAATTGAATAGAATTATATAAGCATCCTAATACTCTGTCCACAGTATTTAATTTTATGCGACAAATAAATGTGATGTGCCTATATACTGTATGGGTATGATTAATGTCATAGTAATATTAATAATAATAATGGTTGACTTATAGAGCGCATATTATGGAGACCTCTATGCGGTTAACATGAATATGAATAACCATACAAAGAAAGAAAACTAATCCTATTCCTATTACACCCAAATATAGGCATATCACATTTATTTGTCACATATATATTGTGACAAATAATAGTATGGACAGCACTTTAGCAAAATTACTTTAAAAAATAATGAAAAATATTAACAAACTAATGTGGGATTCCAAGTCAGTGCAGATTCCTAGGAGACTGGCACGATTCGTGGGATACTAGTGACCCCCTGAGTGCTAGTGAATATATAATAAGAAAAACATTAGTAAGCTTAAGATACAGAGCTAAAAAATAAGAAAAATACAATTCAACATTTGAATTGATAACTTTGTATATTTGAGTATAAAGCTATTCATATTCTTTTGCTAAGGCCAAATAAAAAGAATTAGTGTGGTGGCCACGCCTGACCGACCGACCCACCCAAGATGTTTGAAATTGAGGGTTTTTAGTTTGTTTTTTTTTTTTACTACAATGAAAAATATATTTTTTTAATGAACAAAAAAGGCTGGAATAGGCTTATCTTGTGATGGTAGGCGATGCAACAGTGTTATGCAATTGTTTTGCTCTTCAATATAGATTTAAAAATGGTCTTTGTTGTATTTTTGTGTATTTTCTACTTTTTAGGCATGAACACATTATCCGGCATAAACACATTATTGGTAAAAAAAAAAAGATTTTTCCTACCACCCTACCCATTTTTTTTATTTTCCCAAAACGTGCCAACTATTTTTTTTTTTTGGCCTAATTATCAGACAAGTAAACAATTCCATTTTGTAGTTTGTACATAGACTCTTAAATGGCTGGTAATTATTTGTTTGATTTTATGGATTTGTTATTACTGTTGACCCTCGATTTTACGTACGGTATGGAACTGGAGGGCATGCGTAAATCAGGGGATTCGTAAAAATCAGGGTTGGGTTGAATTTGTGGGGACTTTTGACCTACTACTTATGTAAGACTTCGATATACGTATGTTATGAACAATGTTACCTAGGCGTACAACTGTATGCCTAGACCTCCAAATAAAACCATGTGTTTAGTGTTTTTATTCATCACTGTACGCTGTCATATAAATAAAATGTTCAAAATAAAAACCATGTGTCTAGTGTTTTAATTCATCAATTTATATCTTATTTATGGTAACTAAAAAACATGAAAATATTATAAGATTACCTATACGACAAAGTTATATCTTGGGAATTCCCCTTCGTGGCTTTTCTAAACAACAGAGCTGCGGTGTTGTCTAGGTATGCTCAGACAAACTAAAACCACATGCATTGCACTGGGCGAGCCAAACGATTACCGTTGATGTTCAAAATTATGCCTACCCAGCATAGTAAACTGTGTAGAAATTTTTTTTTTTTTTTTTTTTTTTGTATTTATTTATTTTCTCAATGCACCAAAATCATAAGTTATGACAATAAACATCTCTTACTTGAATATGAAAATTCTCACTTATAGAAGCAAAAAACAGGATGATCAATAATTACATTGAAAATATATCAATTATTAATAATTAAGTCACACATAACAGTAAAATTAAGTATAATCAACAAACAATTTTTCAAAGCAACCCCATCTTCTTCAAAACTCATTGGAGTTGTTATTTCTGAAAGTTCGTTTTGAGTATTTTGGGAGTTTTTGATGACATCATCATTCATACGAGGCGTTTGTGTAACTGAGATACGTAAAAATGAGGTTTAAACAAATGAAAAACAAGTTCAAACTAAAGGAAAGCCTCTGTTATCGTAGAGCTCTTTTATGGAACAGTCTTGGGAACAGTGAGAGATGCACGAAAATTAATGCTAAGACATTCAAAAAAATTCTGTAAATTGATTACTTGTTCTTTTAGTGTATTTTTCATTAACACTGATTTTCTTCTTCAACAGTTTTGTTTTTAAATGCTTTTTCAGTTTGAATTCTTTTGTTTTATATTCTAAGTTTCATTTTAATATATACAATGGCAACTCGGCCTTGTAGAATAGCACCCTCTGGGTGAGACAAGCTTCCATGTTAAAATAATAATAATAATAATAATAATAATAATAATAATAGTAAAAAAAATAATAGTAATAATAATAATTTAATAATTCAATAATTTCCAAATGAAAAACAAGATTTAAATTTTTCATGTTGAAATTCTGTGAATCTTTACATCCTTAAATGACCGGTATTTATTTGATTTAATTTGTTTTATTTGATATCACAAACTAACACAAATCAATAACATTGTAATTTTTCTTGTTGAAAGTCTGTAAATCTGTATGTCATTAAATGACCGGTATTTATTTTGATTTAATTTGTTTTATTTGATATCACAAACTAACAAAAAACAATAGAATTTAAATTTTTCATGTCGAAAGTTAGTAAATCTGTACATCCTTAAATGGCTGATAATGATTTGATTTGTTTAGTTGATATCACAAACTAACATAAACAAAAATGTTTTAAGTTTTGAAGTTCAATTCCTATCATTGATAGTTGATAGCTTATTTGATCAATTTTTATTTTTTTATTTATCAGAGTGTACTTAATGAATGCTTGTCAGGTGATTAGGATGTGATGTTTCCACATTAAGGAAGTGTTGTCAGTTACTTTGATCATACATTAGTCACCTGATTGCTTTTTCTTGGATTAATGCTATTATTGACGTTTTTATTAATTTTCTTTGAACATTAATGCCAGTAAACGTCCACTCCAGCAATTTCTGTTCAAAATGAGACCCTTTATGATGGCAACTTGAAAATATCGCATATAGTATCAACAATAAAGATAATTTGTATTAGGCCCATTATTAGATTAATTATTTAAGAATGAAAATTACTTATTAATACCTACTGTATTTGAATAAACTTAGGCAAAAATGTTTTCGATACTCTTTTTCTTTATAACTTCAAGCAAACTTTATATTTAAAAGGAGGGAGGGGTTTTAATATTTTTTACAGTTCACTTATAAATGAGTAGTGAATACGAACATTACTCAGCCAATTAAAACCACTTTTTTAAACTAACAATTTTTTTTATTTTGAAAGATTTTTTTTTATTTTGGATTAACATGTTGTTTTGATGTGGAATTAACTGGTCACTGGTACTATAATTATGCGCATGTTTGTGGAAGTAGAGTCGTAATACATGCTACATAGATAATTTTTAAGGTGGAGTTCAAATTTTACGTGGTTATCTAGGTCAACATTTACTGAGTCAAGTTGGCAAGAGAGACTGATTACCAAAATCTGCAGGGAATGACATTGTATGAGTAGAGTATCCCAATGGATACAACATATTGGCATGAAATACTCAACATGATAGATACATTTCTAAAACATTAACTGAAATTATTTTTTTTAATGAAAATAACATTAAGTTAATTAGACCATACAAGAGTATATTTGTCAATGGTTCATTGTCTAGCATTAATCCTTTAGTTAAATAATATATGATGACATATTGTCATTGGTTTTTATTTGTGTAGAATAAGTCTAGTAGAATACATACTCTAAGTTAGTAGGTCAGTCATGAGTTTTATTGTGAATATTGACATTTTGATGTTAAACCTGAATTATATACAGATGTTTTATCAATAGGTTTAGGGTACAGTTTATAAACCAGTTAACAATCTATGATAAAAATTCTAGACTGAGTTGCAGTCTAAAGACCTACAGTAGCCAGCACCTACTGTAGGCACAGCGTGAAAAGAGCAACGATTCAATCAAAAATTAAAACTAAGAAGTTTGTTCATGAGAATTCATCTGTGTTGGTAGAGTGTGCCTACTGTAGGCACAGCGTGAATGGAGCATTGATTCAATCGTCAGAGAAAAAAAATTAAAACTAAGAAGTTTGTTCATGAAAATTCACCTGTGTTGGTAAAATCGTCATATAAAATTTAAAATTTTTGATCCAAACAATTTGGACTTGCTAGCTGACGAAGAATAGAGTACCATCTCAAATTTCCTAGGTAGGAATTAAAACTTGTTGGATCAAAAGATGTTTGTATTAATAATAACTATTTTGTTGCATAAGTTATTGCTTACGTTTTAGGAAAACTTATAACAAATAAAAAAAGATAGAGCATTCTGTATTTTACCGGCCACATGAAGTAGGCCCTATTAAGTGAAATAGTGTAATTAGTGTGTGACCTCTGACCTGGGGTGCATGTAGCTTTAGTTTAGAACCGATTTTTGAACTTAAAATATGAGCAGCTTTATAATTTATGTACCGGTAGCATAAAAATTAATATTTTAGATCTGAATTTTTTTGGTCAGCATATACACAAGGATTTACATTATGTGCCAGCAAGTAGTTCTGAGGCAGGTAGAATGTTTTTATACTCATCCTGGTCTATTATGTTTTTTCAAGCACCTTTAAATATTTTGGTGATATAACTATGATTTTTATAAATTATATATAACTAATATATTTTGTTAATTTCATGACAAGCATTGGTTTGGCAGTAAAAATGATCTTAAGTCTTATTACATAATACTATGTGTTTTTAGATTACGGTTAATTGTATTTTAGAATCCATGCAACATCCAGATATCTTCCTAAATTTGGCAAATCTTAACATTAATCCTATATTCCACTAGGTAAATTTATTCACAAAACAAATATTTTCACAACATTAAAAATTTAGCCAGCTTGTTATCTTTCCTATAAGAGTGATTGTAGTGCAATTTTGTTACTTTTCATAGTAAACAATTTTAAAATTTTAGATGGTTAATAATTAAGGAATATTAGTTGGGTATTATAATGCATACTACGTGATCTGTATGCGACACGTCTATAGCTAATGTGAAGAAAAAGGTGAATATCATTTGTCTACCAGCAACTAAAGCTACACAATGCAGAATATTTCTTTTGACTCTTGAGATATTGATGCTGTTAATAATTCTGCAATAAAACAGACATTGATTGTGTTGTAGCCATTTTGAATTTGCCGAGTTTTAGTTGATGCCGCAAATATAGAAACTGGTCCAACTCCAAATTTTTTCAAAGCAAACAAAAAGCGAAACATCTGGTGAAGAAGCTTGTACATAAAAATGGAACAGACAATGTGTACTGTATGGTAGAATGCATTTGTTCTGAGTGAATAAATTCTAGTGCAAAACAGCCTTTAAGGTCAAATAAAAAAGTTCATATTTCTAATGTTTTTTTTTTTTTAAGAGTAGAAAAGGCATGTTTCAGTTTAAAACACTCAAAACTTACACTTTTCATCCTTTCTTCTCATAGCACAATTAGATGACCCATGCAATAGCACCAGTTAGGATATCTTCCCAGAAATGACTACAGAAGCCATAGTTACTAAATGCACAGTTGTAATATCTAGGCTTAGGCACATGAATATACATAGGAAAGGGTGTAGATTTCTGCAGAACAACGTGGGTGTTTTGCCGGCCTTGTGCTCGTTAACCATTTAAAGCAGCCTGACCTGTTTAAAAAAACATTTTCTATATGCAATTATTAATTGTTTCAGTAGTTGATCTCTATATGTACTTTTTTTATAAAGATATTATATAATTACTATTTTTGAGTTTCATTGTTAATTTATTTACTTTTGATATTCGTGACATATTTCCCTTTTAATTTTTTATATTTCCATTGTATTTCCTGAACCACTTCACAAATGAGTGAACTTTCACACTTAAAAAGTGCATTTTAGATGAAAAAAAGCGTAAGAAAATGAAATAAACAATTATGATTCTATAAACCCTGGTAAAAATGACCTTTTTCCAGGTTTTTCTATGTGACTTGTACTATTAACGATATTCTTGTCATGTTTAAACTTTATGAGAGTAATCTTACATTTCAAAACCACAGTTCCATTATTCTATCCTTTTCTAATAAAACAACTAATGGTAGGTACTGTTGCGATAATAAATGACATTAGAATAGTAACTGAATAATACCACGTCTGCTATATTCAAATTAAATTATTTAAATAAAATAAAGTTAAAACTTTTGTTCTAAACATAAGAAGGAAGTATTTTATTATGCAAAATATTCCCATTGTTTAATAATAAGAATATTTTAATATTATTATAAGCTTTAATTAATCAGGGGTATTATTTCAGACTTGAATGTTGTTATTAAAAATTTGATGTTATCCATCATGGTAATGGACATGTTAACCTGACCTTTATACTTAATTAACTAAGCCGAATTTTGCTAGAGAAGAAACATCAAACCATGTGGCTTAACTTAAAATGAAACACAAGAAGCCAATCATTATTTAAATCAAATAAATTTTAAATAAATAAAATAATTATGTATAGTATATTAATGTTTTAATTATTTTAAAGAATATATTATAATTATGTATTTAAATATCCTTTTTCCTAATTTAATTGAATAATTGTTTTTATTATTAGTATTTACTATTATTATTAGTTTAAAGCTTATTCTTTTCAGTTTGAATTGATTTTTAAGTTGCTAAGTAAAATAATTCATATAGTTATTAAGCTAATCCATCTTGAAATTCTGTCAAGATCAATTTTATATTTTTATTCTTCACACCAGAATATAAGAGATTATCATTAAATTCTGTTCATTAGTTTTCATTGAAATTTTATTAGATTGTACATGTATAAGATGTAAACTTCAGTATTAAATCTCATTTAATCCTAACTGATCGAAAGTTAATTTTCGTTAATCTGTTTCATTAACGCTTTTACCTATTTCTCATCCTATAATCTATCCTACAATTCATGGCTGCCACAACTGACTCTGATTGTTTCCGATGAAGAGTGTTAATTGACACTGGAAACTCATCATCACTGTGTTCTTAAAGTGTTTATAAAGTGTTGACTTCCATTCATTTAATAACATCATTACAGGATATGATAAATACCCATCATTTCGCAGTTCAAGACGGCTAATTATCTTGTAGTACAACACGTCAGCCATTCCACTTCAGTTGTTACCTCCAAGCCTCTGCTACTTACCAAATTTTGTGATTTCACTACACGCACAAAACTTCTGCTATAACTACACAGAAAAAAAAATATTCATCTATATCATTACATTGCATTAATTCTTATGGATAAGTTAAAACAACTTGGTGAGCCCAGTGGATTTGTTGTTCTTGCATGGTGATAGACGGGTTCATGTATAGCATATCACCTCAGCTACGGTGCAGAGGATCTGACCAACATGTTCTATGATCGTGGGAATTGCGAGAAGTCGTTATCAATAAATAGGAAATTCTTGAAAATAGTACATAAATTCCATTGGGTCGTGAGATCCTTATAAAAAGGATATGAATATCAGATGTTAGTTGATGTTATGGAATATTGTTGTGGTATGGGATACGTGTACTTGGGGGTGGATGGAATGGAATATTTCTGCTATGGATGGATGGTATGGTGCGATATGCATGTGTGAGGTTGATAATATATTATAATTAGTGGTATTTATAAATTTTTTTTCCATTAGATTTGATATGATATAATATGATTGAGATAATATTCATTATGTTTAGAAGCGGGTTAAGATTTCTTCTATTTTTCCCAAAAGAGGGAACATTGATTAAAAATATCAGGATATATATGTATCTGGTACTATAGTAAATCTAATTACAAATTTATATAACAACTATAACCAGCCAATTTCTTATAAATGGTGCCAAAATAATCATGTTCGCTCATACTATCACACTGCATTCATTGAGCCAATATCTTCAAATTGTGACATTATTAATTGTATAGTAGTATTAATTGTGGTAGGAACTGTCTTAGCCACTTATTTGATGCTACCAAATGCTCTATGTAATTATTGGCATATACTGTACTTAGATATTACCATAGGCGTAATGATGTAACTAACTTCTGATGAGAGGTAACTAGGTTCAATGACTCGAAGGCATGTTCATGATTTGCCAGTGTTGATGTAAGTTCCACTGGGATATAACTCTCTATGTATTCCGTAGGGAAAGGAAATTAGCTTTAGACACAAGAGAGAAGGGGAAAATAATAGAAGTGGATAGTTCTCATCCGTACAGCATAGAACCAAGCTGTCTGTTGACTGTTGTGTGTCCGCTCTGTTCCTTAGATAGGCAATTATGTTAAAGTGACTCATAACTATTGGTAAACTTAGTTTCTGGTGAGATCTGTGTTTGCTATACAAATTATGAAATGTTTTTCCGCAGCTTATTAAGTTATTACAGAGTAAGCGTGTTTTAAATGGTACCAATGAGGGAAAAAAAATAACTTAATGTTTTCCTAATAGTTATTCTATTTCCTCCTTTAAATCAATATTGATATGCTGTCTGTACTGAAACTTTAAAAAAATCAACTAATTAATTACAGAATTGCTCAAAGAATTAAAGAATTAAGTTATCAAATTCCAAAGAGACGTGGATCAAAACAATTCAATTTTCGCTGATTTATAGAGCTTTTACCATATATATTAATTGTATGGATCTGTTGTTTGGCCAGGAAAACATTTTCTTACTGTAATGTTAAGTTGAAAGCTTAATAGTCCTAACTTAAATATTCAAAGTAAGGCAAGACCTTGTGAAGCAACATTTTTTGAAATTTCATCAGGTAGGTCTAGAATAAAAAAGTGTAAAAGTTTTTTTTTTATTTGGGAAAATTTTCCCCAAAAAGAGAAGCAAATAAAAATAAGATTATAAAAAAAGTACACCCTTATGCCCTCGCTCCAGATATTATCATGTGATCATATAACTAAAGGATGTGATGTTGCAATGTAGAACAGTTGCGATACCTTACATTAAACATATACTTTAAAAATTTTGAAAAAAGATATTAAAACTGAATCAAATCATGTGTTATCAGTGGTAAATCTCTAAATCCTCAAAAGGGGGATTTACATTCAAAAGGGTCTCTGTAACACTTGAAACAATAAACAGAAGACATATTTTGTCTTACTGTAACAGCGATAAATAAAATGAATAGAACAGTAAAGTATAAAAATGGGAATATAAAGGTGTTATAATTGGGTGTTTAAACCATTTAAAAGTACATGATTACAATTTGTTTAAAAAAAAATATCAGTAAGAAAAGGTGTTGCAACCTAGCAAAATATTGAAAACGTTTAATTTCTTTTTTTAAATTTTGAACCTTTCACTGTGAAGGATGCGGAAACAGGTAATAAATGTATTTGAAATTATTGACAGGTAACAGGCTCAATTCTATAAGGATATTGATAAAGTATGATCACAAAACATCCACAGATAAAGGCCTCTTTTTTAAACAAATTAATAGAGAGTCAAAATTGTTATGAATGTTGAGAGATTGTTCCAAAGATGAGCAGCTCTGGTATGAAATGTACACTCACCACAGTTTGAATTGTGGAACCTCTAGATTATTTGATATTTGATTTCTAGTAGGGTTAGTATGAACAGAATGGGTGAAGGTGAATTTAGAAGATAGATATTCAGGGGCGTTACCATTTAAATATCCTTTAAAAAAAAATCTGGTTTGTACATCAGTCATTTAGTTTAAGCCAATAAAGAGTAATCATCATATTATCCATTAATACAATTCTTGCAAAAAATCGACGAGACAGTTATATAGACAATTATGTACAATTAAAAATAAGAAAATACTGAAAGGTTTTGAACCTTTTGTTTTCATATTGTCCAAGTTCAGGCCATACCTTGTATCATATTTATACTTTATTTTGTTTTCTTCAAGTCTAGTTGAAAACAGTCTTACATTCTAACAATTACAAAAACAATACACAAATGTACCGTATACTTCTCAGTGGCAGGATAACCCAATGTAAACTAAATTGCTGTGTTAAGTATTTTTCCGATGACAATGAAATAAAATGAAATTTATAAAATAAAACTATGGTTTAAATTATGTTGGTAATGATTACTTTTGCAGTTGGCTCTCAGTGATACGTTTGGAAGGGAAGTAAGTAAAAATGAGGAAAGAAGTTTGGAGGAAGATGATATCGAATTACAGAAAATACAGAAATTGATTTTTGAAACTACAGGAAATTAAGAAATATAATCTGTTTATTTTCTACACAAAAAATGAAACCATTCAACAAATAAAATGTAGTTATATGAAATTTAACAGGGTTAATTCATTGTTTGTTTATGGGTATAAAGAAATATTGAAAAATAACAATCATCAAATTAAAATCTATGATTGGCCGGTTTATAGCTATTAAATCAAATATTAAAATGTATAGATGATTGATTGATTGATTGATGTGTGTCAGATAAAATCAATGAATATCAATCAATCAATCAATCAATCAATTTATCTATTAGGTAATTAGTTGTTGAAATATAAACTTAGTTTCACTGACATTTCTCCATTCCAGCTTTAATATCAGGATTTTTCGAATGCAGAACAAAGAAAACATGAATTTGTAAAGACGAGCAACAGTTGCTAATGAGAATGGGCCCACTCGTGTGCAGCTCCCCGTCAGCGATATCATTAGATCTTCATTGCTTTATATCTGTTCAGTGTTTTCTGCACATGGCCTTTTGGGAACCTAGGCCTCAATTACCTTATTTCTAAAGGAAATGGAACCTTCTATACCCACTTATTGATGGCTGAACGACAGTCTTACTGGCTACACGCGTACTCAGTCGAGATCACGTGTGCAGCTCTGATTGGGTGCAACATGTGTCAACCCTGGCCTCAATCATTATGAAGGAGAAAAATATCTGAATGTCTTGTAGTAAAATTTGAAAATAATTGATCAATTTCTTTTTTTTTTCTTTGAAGAATGCAGTGATTAAAAAAATAGGTCTAGATAATTGGTTCAAAAAGTTACACTACTTTTGTAGAGTTTTTTTTAATTGTTTTTGTTTAATTCAATTCAAAGTTTGGCCTTTTTCTTGTTCAAGTTCAAGTTATAGTGTGCATCTCTACATATTTGAGGATGTTCTCAAGTATCAATTAATGTAACATAAATAATATATTCCAAAGAGAACATTTTCAATGACTACTGACAGTTAGTATCACAGACCACTCAATGTAATTCCAGTGAGCAGCAATATTTCCTTGATCTTTCATCTTTCTCTTTTCACAAGTGGTTAACATTATAATTATTATTTATCTTGGGAAGGAGGAGCTAAATTTCAAGTACTTTACAGTAGAAGTGTGGTTTGACAATGAAAGGTGGTATTCAGGTCCTTAAAAAAATAATTCAAACCAAAATTGCATGTCACTCCTAATTACCTCACTGAGTGATAAGCCACGTAATTACTGATTTCTTTTATGTCATCCACTTTATAAGCAACTCATCAGTTGCCGGATGGAAACTATTATTTACAATGTTGCGCTTTTTTTTTTATAAACCGTGAAAGTGAAGCAGTGAACTAAAAACCATTGACTTTAACCACAATATCCAGAAAATGTATTGTAGTTACAGGATGATTTTTTTATTTGACAATTACAACAAAATTGTAATAGCTACATGTGAAGCCTATGACATTTTAATATGTTTTTTTACACGTTATATTGTTTCTGTTGAGATGAACTATGGGGAATAGTTTTTTGCTATGAACCTGTGCTTTTCTTATTTTTTGTTTAAAGATATTGTAGCAGGATCTGCTACATGATGAATCCCACGCAGTTTGAGTATGTTCAAGTCAGGATCCAGAGGAAATTTCTGGATATTTAAAAACTTGGAAAATGTGGAAAAAAGTATGGTTACTCCCCTTTTTCGCCAAGTTTTTGGATACTAAATTTTTTCTTTCTTCTGATAGAATGTAGTGAGTATTGAGTAAATGATGGCATAAATGAATAAACATACGAAAAACAAATGAAAACATGAATACATTAATTAATGGAAATGATGGGGGGATTAGTGCTATGCATTTGGACTAAAAATAGAACAGATATATCTGTGATGTCATCACTCTAAAGTGGAAGTAGGTCAAGCTAGTTATCACACTAATGTGTTAACATACGCAAAAACCGCTTTGTTTGCTGTATCATTCCAATTTGCCGACATGAAACATGATTGTCACCAATTATTATAGCATGTTCATTTATGAATGAATGAATGAATAAATAAGTAAAACATTCTATAAATAAGGAAAGTATTACCTTGAAATTTAATTAATTATATGAATAAAGGATGATAGAAATAATTTGGCAATATGAAAAAGTAAAGAATGAGAGTAAATTATAAATAATAAATGAATAAATAACTGTTGAGGTTCATTGTGCATGACTGGATCAATATGAATAAATAATAGAGAAAATGAAAAATGTATTGAATGAAATAAAAGAAGTGAAGTCATTTATTTAGGCCACTGTTATGTTAAAGTTGGTTAACAGAGGAGAATAACCGCTTATCATAATGCAATAGAAATTCAAAATCAACAAGAAGAACAACAGCAGCCGAAACACCGAACTGAACCCTAATCTAATGGGAAAGCCCATATTTAAAAAATGACAGAATTGGGAAGTAAACATTACAAGTCAAAAGTTGAAAAATAATTGAACAAGTATGTACTAAAGTATTTTCCATGCTCTCTTCAATGTAAGCAGAATACTAATCTCTGATTAACAAACATAATTCGCGCATTTAAATTTTCTCGCTATAATCTAAGATGACATAATCAAGCTGGCCAGTTGGGATAACTTGAGATTTGTCCTTTAGGATCTTGAGATATTCAGCATAACCAAAGGTAGCAGGCGCTTTACCTTCAGACGTCATTTCATATAAACTCTTTAAAACATAGAAGGAAGAAAGATACTTATGTATACTGTAAACCCTGTATATCCTTTAACGTTTATCAATTCTGCAAGTTATCTTTAAATCATGATAATAAATGGTCGTAGCATTTTTGGGTCAGTTAGCTTTTAATGGTTGTCCTAAGCTGCTTTAAGCAGATGCTGTGCCTCTAAGCACAGCAGTTTGTTGGATCTTTACCAATATTCTATGCAAAAATAATTAAACATGATAATCAGTATAAATACTTTCTGAAGTATTTTTTTTATTATAATCTACAAAACAATCTAAGCTTTTAAAATATCGAGTCAAGTCACAGTGAGCGCACCCTCTATAGCTTTTGTTTGTAATGCTTACAATTAATTCAGGTAATTATCGTTTTTAAACATTTGGATTTGAAATATTTCAATGTATTTTGTATAAAATCAAATGTTTATTATTAGCTTGAGCCTGTGATTTGAAATTTATAGGTCACAGAAATCCCCGATAGATGAAATTTTAAGGTCGCAGAAATTATGGGGTTAATAGTAATTTAGCCTAGAACATAAGCCCTCTGTAGGGACTTGAAGATACCTGTGAACAGAAGGGAAGTGATGTGTACTGTGAATTGCTGTTTTCATAGTGTTGTCATTAGGGAATAGAAACAGATATGATACATACACTAACTTGTTCGGAGGTGATATGCACAAATGAGGACCTTTTATATATTTTTGTGTTGCTCTTTGTAAAATTGTTGTTTTTTCGCCTTTTGTGAGAATTTCTATTTCTTTTGTTTTTACTTTATATAGCGTTTTAGTCTTTGTGGCAAAGTACTTAATAAATCTTGTAATAATATTAATAATAATTAAATTAATAATAATAATAATAATATGCAAATAATATGAGTTTTAAATTTTCTACTTGAAATGACAAATAACTGAAAGCAAATAAAAAGTTTATAACTGGCACTAAAGGTAATGAAATTATTGCTGAAACTGAAGAAAAACAGAAATATAATGCAATGATGAAAAAAAAAATAATTGAATTAATTACAAACTCAATAGCTAGTAGCAATTGTGCACAGGATGAATTTTTTTAAAAGTCTAGTTGTAGGCCTAAGGCTTGTAGAATTGTAGAATAAATATATTGTTGAATAAATAGGGCTGTTTTTAGCCCAGAGAGGTAAATCTTGAAATTGGATTGGAAGAGTTCAATTTGACTTTGAAACTTGGAAATAATATGGATTTTAATTTTTTTTTTACATTTGTCATATTGTCAAGAAATTACTTTGTTGCCCCATCATCAGTGCAATTGTTAATTTCATGTTTTCTGGCAATCAGTTTTTGAGAATAACTGATATATACCATTCAAAACTCATGCACTATGTTATGCAATGTAATTAACGGTTTTTGGCATACAAGTTTTTTAAGCATTTTTCATTCTAAGCATTATTTATTTTTAAAACAAATATCTTTACGAATTTTAATGTCTATAAATTCCACTTTGACAATGCTTGTAAATTTGGAGACACTTGAGCAACCATGCATAGATTTTGTGATGATGTGTAGATCCATATTTTTCTGTTTTGGGTGTTCAATAATTCTAGTGATGGTTCTAGGTCCAGAACATAATATTTACAATTATGTCTGACCTGTCTGAAGATGCTGATGTCGAGGACATCTACCAGATTGAAAACGTGTTTTCTAGGAACCAATCTGAAACACTTTCATAACGAGCCAATATTTGTCGATGGAACTGCAGCGCGGCGGAGCCAGAGAAAGCCCTTGATGAAATGTAGCAGAAAAAAAATGGCTGACTTTATTTACCATACAAAAGATTACTTTCTATTTTAAAGTCCGACTCCGGAGGAAAAAAATTTTTTGATATGTTGTAGATCTGATTTTTCCAAGACAGAAAAAGTTGTTTGACGAAGAACTGGGGAAAAGGTGAATGAGATACAGATTTTTGAATATTTAAAAACTGGGGGGAAAAGGTGTAAAATTGGGTGGTTATGCCCCTTTTTCCCCCATTTTTAAAATATTCAAAAATCTGTATCTCATTTACCGTTCCCCAGTTCTTCGTCAAACAACTTTTTTCTGTCTTAGAAAAATCAGTTCTACAACATATTAAAAATTTGTTTTCCTCTGGAGACTAACTTTAAGGAAAACTACTAAGTTATGTTTCCACAAACTAAACAATTAATATTTTAAAGAGTGCTTACTCCTCATAGTGGTGCTCACTTTGCCTCTTACAAGGATTGTCACTCATCCCTCACAATGGTGTTCATTTACCCCCTTACAAGATTTCTCACTCACCCCTCAAAAGGTAATAAAGGTAAGCTTAATTTCTTCCTGTCTTTTCTGCTTTAGTTTGCCAGAGTACGATTTCAGAAGAACACAAAATTTAAGATGGGCATGTGTAATTTGTTCCATCTTCCAAGTATTTCAGTTGAATCATTTTTTATTAATATTAGCTGATTCATTCCAAATGATTTTCATCGAAACATTTTCTAACACATCTAATTAATCATATCCTTCCGATCGTGAGAATGAGAAGAGCAAGGGGAAAAAAATATTGCTTATTGCAGGGGGAACACTTCATGAATTGCTAAAAACAATCGAAGGTTACCTTTATCATGAGAGTGATTAAATTAACAAGTTTTTTTCAACTTTACGTAATAATTCAACTATCTTCTGCGAAGGTCATTTATGATTTTGATTCCTATAATTGTGACAACTGGTTTTTGTAAAAGAGCAAAGACAGAAATAATTTGATTTTGATAATGAAAGTAACACTTGACATATGATATTATATGATGATGAGCTAAAATGTTGGTCTTTTTCATCAGTAAAATTATGTATAGGCCTATTCATGTAATTTAATTTATTGTTAAATATATTATTATTAAAAAGAGGATGGAAAGAATACATAATTACTGTTACATATTCAGATGTTCTCTTTAGTGTTTACATTCTTTGTTAAATTACTTACACTAGGCTGAAAGGAACATAATTAAGAGGATCATCAAAAATTTCATTTCTAGCTGTCATCATGCAGTATTTACCCAAAAAAAAGTGTATTGGCTCCTTTCTGTGGTCAGAGAGGATAATTTTTTTGACGTGGCCGAAGTACAACGCAAGACTATAGTACTTGAAATATTTTATTTCTTCTATGCTTCAATTTGATTGATCACATGTGTTTTATCATTAATTCATATCTTCCTTTCTCCTTCCTTTATGTGACTCCCATTGGTGTAGTGAAAGTTCTCTCCTGTCTTGTGATGTGTGTACATGAAATATTTTTGGTTTTGTTGGTTTTTTCTCTAAATTGGGTGTTAACTGCACAATTTAGAAAACTTTATCTCGAACACCTTCATACAATGACAATTATTTTTAAATTTTATATAAATTATTTATTTCAGCAATTCAGTAAAAATTGTAATTACAGAACTGAACAGAATATACTTTTTAAATAACTAAATTAACATAAATATTCGTGGCATTTATTATTACACATTTTTCAGGTAATTTTGATCTAATGCCGTATAGTAATGTGATTATTTTTGTTAATAAATAATATAATGCAAGAAAATGAAATTAATTCCTGAAGTCTCTATATACAGTATGGGCCACTCAGGGTTAAAAAGGAATCATCTAGGAAGCTCTTGCCTAGTTTTGGTTCGAGGACACCTTTACAGCAGCACCACTGCAGACATGGGCGATGGGGTAATGATGACTGCCAGGGTCTTCATATGTGGCAAAGACAAGCCAAACCAGTCACTCGTCGCAAATCGTGTTTTAGAGAAAATGGCCAAATCATGCTGGAATGTCAAATTTTTGAAAATCTATTTTATTGCACTAAACTAACCTTTATATACATACACATCAATCTATGCTGTTATTTTCCCAATGTGCAATGTTTAAAACAACATTTTTAAGGATTTTATGATAGTTTCTGCATGATAAATGCCTGAAATCATAAACTTTGAAGGCTGATTTCTCATATATAGTTCTTTAAACAGCTGTGTGGTTAAACGCTTGTAACTTCATAAGGAAATGTCTGATTTGAATGATTTTTTTACCATTTTATATCTATTATTTTACTCTCTAACACTGTATTAATAACTCAAAATCAATTTTTGCGACGAGTGACTGGT
>NW_022719050.1:1506018-1524163 GCF_011630105.1 Anneissia japonica
AGGGGTTTATTTATGAATTTGAGTAGCAGGAGAAATTTGAAAGTAACAGGAGAGTAAATTGAAATAGGCCGGGGGTATAGGGGGCCGCCTAGGCCTCCATCGCGGTCCAGGGGCAGAGCCCTGGTCGGGGGTCAAGGGGGTGAAGCGCCATTGGGCTCCAGGGTTTTAGAGTTTTTTAAGCCCATTTGATGGCATTTCTCTACATCATTTTTTTTTAAACAGTTTTCAGAATCAACTAATGAGCTGTAAAAAAGTTGATATTTTTACATATACTGTATCTTAATACATAGGCCTAGCCTAAATAGATACTGTAAACCAGAAACTTTCGCGAATTGATAATTTCGGCCGTTTTCGCTACATTAAACTTTCGCGAATCTCAAAAAGCCTAAATTTAATTCATGAGAGGAATATCATACAATAGCTGAACATATCGTATCGTGAGTTTAGGCCTAGGTTAGATAGGCCTACAGCCACTTTGTAGGCTATATCTAGGCCTTGGCAGGCTTAGGCGCCATATAAGCTTGCAGCCTACCTCAGTTGCTAGGACCAGGACTTAGCTGGCTATCCCAGGCACAGATAAGAAAGAGACAAGTTTACACACATACAGCAGGGAGTTGTTATTTACAAATCCCTGCATACAGTACTCACTCATATCAGGGAGTTGTTATAACAACTCCCTGCTCTTATGATATTCCTTAATTTTGTATGGTATTCAAGCATCCTACAAAATGAACAATGTTTATCAATGTTTTATTAACAAATTATTTTCCTGTAGGCCTAATATCGATTCAAACACATTGATTGATGATGATTGAACATCGTGGTATGTCATGTGGTACGGAAAATTAGTTTCCCATTTGGACTTCTTAGTATACAGTGCACAGTGGTTGCACATGTGCAATCACATGCAGTGATGATCACAATCTCCTTGATTAGTATACTTACTGAGTAGGTTAGAATAGGCCTAGAATTTACGAATTTTTCGAGTTCAACATCGGAATTTAAAGTCAGAATATTGATTCAATAATTGAAATACATTCTTTTTTAAGTTTATACACATTTAATAAAATCCACCAAAATAAATTGAAAATACAATTTTTATAATGATGAAGTTGTTTACTTTTCACAAACATGTTGAAATTTGTGGGGATTCACCATTTAGGCCTATGCGCCCTAAATCTGCATTGAAGAAAACATCTACGGAGAGCAAAAAATAGTTCTAAAATTTACGCAGATATCGAAAAGGAATAAATACCACATTGGAAAAAAATGTCTCATGTGATGTCGTGAATTGAGACGATTTTGGCTTGCTTTGCCGTTTTAATCATTGTAGGTCTACTATAACTCTGAAATTGTGAGTGTAAACAGCGTTCAATATAGTTGGTTCGGCTTGCTACCTCTGCCACCGAGTGTAAACGAATTTGAGCCAGTGTTGGTTTTTTTTTTTATTATTTATCATTTCCGAAATATCTGTGTCATCACAAAGAGGGCTAGTAAAATAAAAATGAAATGAAAATAAAAGGTTCATAGTCATACACAAATTAATTTTAAAATGACGATCTGTTTTTTTTCTTCGCGGTAAGAAAACCCGGAAGCCCAATGTACGGAAAAAGAGTTTGGGCGATGTATATCGTCATCACCTGAGCACGTGGTGGAGGAGAAATTTCTATTATCTTATTGGCTAACATGTGATTTGGAGGCGTGGCTTTCTTCACCCAGGCGCGACTGCCGAACTTCGAACTTTAACTTTGTTTACGCCGCGAGTTCATGAAAGTCAAACATGGAGTCTGAGAATTGGTAGACATTTTAACGAACTTTCAACAGAAAGGAACATCGAAATTAGTGCATACTATTGCAAATTAACTTCGTGTAGGTAAATAAGGTTCTTTACAGGCCTGTTGCGCTATTTATATTGGTGGTTTTTGTATTAATTTTTGTACAGCATTGATTGCAGTAGCCAGCGAAAACATCGTAGTAACCGATCGAATGCGCCGGCCGCCGGCTCTTAAATAAACCCCTGCCAAATGTTACATAACATGTATAAATATACATACCATGCAAAAAGACTCGATGCCATAACAAATTGTATTACAATACTTGGCTATAAGCTCTAAATATACAAGTTACTTTTATTGCTGCTCTCTTTGTGTTTCAGCTGGATCTGAAATAATAGCCCACCGTCTCTCGGTTGTGATGTTTTTCATTATGGCCCATGTGCACATTAATGAATGTAGTAATACACTCTTCAGCAAAAATAGTAGGGGATTGTCTCCCGATGGACTGCTCAAATCACCATGAGAAGAGCCCCCATTGGAAATCTACTTCACACTATTGTGGGTTATCCTTGGTGGTTACGCAAAGAAATCCAAGCTATGTATATTTTCTTAAAATAAAATTACTTTAAATTATTACAAGTTTTCACCCATTTCCATTAAAATACCATAGCAAATACTGTACAATGATGCAATTTACAAGCTAGAATTATTATTAAGATGCAGATTATTTAACATTTACAATGCCAGAAAAATGTTAAACCAGCAATATAAATGAATGATCTTAATATCTCATGTGCTCTCACCTTCTGTTTAAAAGATTACTGGCAAGACAACCTTAAGCTTAGATAGGGAGTTTGAGTGTTCCATTTACAAGATGCATAAAAAATGTTGTTGCTTACGTAGAGGAAATGTACATGAATTCGATTGCTACAGTTTTTCTCTCTTAATTCCAGTAACTTCTAAATCATCAATATATCGGATGCCAAGAATTGTGACTTGCTAAGCCAGAAGTGAAAGATTTGGAGTATATGCAAACTGCTCTGTTTCAATCTGCCAATGTTTTTTTAATGTTTCTTTTTTTGGTTTTTTTTGCACACTGTAAAGCCAGCGTACCCGTGATATCGCTTATGTATATTTCATACACCTATAGGTTGACCTTTGTTTTTTTAATTGAAAAATCTTTCCCTCTCCACCTTTATAAACTAAATTAAAAATATCAAGGACAACTGTCTAGCTTGCATCCAAAAATTTAATAAAACATATAATTAATTCAACCCTAACTGTTCAAGGCACTTGCGTCCTTGGACAAGACACTTTATGTTTATCTCCCCCTACCCAGGAGTAAAAATGGGTGCTGACATGAAAAACATGCGTGTGGCCTCCCTGCCAGTTTTGGCTAAAAAACCCTGGTGGATGCATTAAGCTGTTTGAAAAGTAGTGCATGAATGCGCTTTATACTGTAAGCACATTGGAAACGTCAAATTTTCACCTTATAAAATTTATGTGCGGCCCTTGGTTTTCAATCAAATATTCTCTTTGGTCATCTGACCCTTTTTTTTTTATCTCAACGCCTGATTTGGCAAATGTATTATATAAAGCTGCGTCCACACTATCAAATTCTATGTGACAAATAAATGTTATGCCCATATTTGGGTGTAGTATGACATCATCATGCCCATATATGGGCATATCACACATTTTGTCATATAGAATTTGATAGTGTGGCCTGCATGATTGACTGCCAGTGGGATGATGCATCATCATTACATTTAGTCAATATGTAAGTCTGCACTTAATTTTGGAAGTATCGTATAGCCGTCATTCATAACTTAGAAAGGAATTAAAATCTTATTAAATAATTGTGATATTAGTTTATAACAAGGCAGATTTAGTTAATATTTATTAGGAATAATGTATTAAATATTTGAGATAGATGTGTGATTCAAACTATTGGGAAGTTGAAGCGCCGGTTACATGATGAAGGTTGCCCATCACAGTCTGCCATATGTGTTCTCCCTTTATCCGCATTCAGCATGTTCTACCTTTCACACACAAACTCCACCTACAAATGAACGTTATTATTGCTGGATGAGTAGATGGATCATTTCCTGGATGCCCTTAATCACTTTTGTGCAAGTACTTGTCTGTTTTTGTCATAAAAAAAATTATAATCGCAAGTAGCAAATAAAGATGGTGAAAGAAAGATAACTTATTTAAATGAGGAAGTTCTAAAAATAGAAACCGGTAACAAATGAAGTACCAATGTCATGTGTTATCGCCTTAATTAGATTACTAATTTGGATAGGTACAATAGAGGTATGGTATGCCAATTTATATTTTTAAATATTCTGTGATATTCTGTGGGAGAAGTGATGTATAATTTAACAAAAGGTTACTTATATGATATTTAAGCTTTACATTGTCATAATACACTTTTTTTTTTATACAGTAAAATTTTAACCAGGCTCGTGTTCTTATTTTTTTTGCCAATTTATGCTTAAAATGTTATTTTGTTCTGAATTTACACGCATTTCAAACATAGAAACTTAAAGTACAGCAGTATGTTACTGTATTGTATCATAGAGGAATTTCATAATCACACCTGCTGCACATACGGTACAGATAATTAGACCAAAAGCATTTTACAGTATAACCCTTTGAAACATACTTTACTGTATGCGACTTGATTTGTTGGTTTTTCTAGTTTGTTTTTTTTAAATAAACCGCAATTGAAATTTTTCCTTAGCCTTAGTTTGTTTTTATTTTTTAAGCAATTTCAGCCTTAGTTTTCTTATAAAATGTATTCTTATAAGAAAAAATTGTATGATTTTTTTAAAGCTTCTTCCAGGTATTATAAAACTACAGTGAAAAAAAAAGAAAAAAGTATTAGAATAATTATGTCTTGAATAAATTGAATCTTGTATTTCTTTTTTGTTTTATAACTAAAAGCCATAACTATATTCAATTTAAAAATTGTAATTCTTTGTTACACTTTTGATTTCTGTACTGCATGTTTTTTATAAGTTATATACTTTTATTTTTTTATATACTTTATATAAGTTATATACATATTTATTTTATCTTTATTTAATGACACTCACCTGAGCTATACCCTCAGTCAGGTGGTTATAAGAATTTTAACCTTAGACTTGTAAATCCCTTTATAGCAATTTCACTAACAAGCTACATTTGACATTAAGACCATGGAGATTTTCTCCTTTGACTCTTGTCATATCCTGGCTGTCACTCAATCTCTTGTCGGCTCTATTGAAGAATTTAGAAAAGGAAGATGATAGAGAAACAAAATACAAGTAAGAATTTGTAATGAAATATCCAGTAACTGGGGGTAATAATGTTAAGCACATAGAGGTCTCTGCAATATGCACTCTATAATTCGATTATTATTATTCTTATTATTAATATTATATTCCAATCCTAAAATAAGATTTATTTACAGATTTTGTTATTAAGGTATTTTTATATAAACTATGTAAAAGTCATTTTATTTTAAACAAAATGCCTAGATGAGTATAAACAATAATATAGTATCGGTATACAAGTATTAATTGCCTGTAAATAAATATAAAATGTAATTTTAAACAAATATATAGTAAGTAGCAAATTTAAAATGTATTATTAAACAAATATAGAATTGTTGTAAACAAATACCTATAGACAAATTTATAGTGTTTATAAACAAGAATACCTGTAAACAAATAGAGGACAAAATGTGAAATGCCAAGTATTGACGGTAATTATTATTGTGATTGGTTTAGGCTGTAGTTGGTGACACTACACAGGGTAGTCGTCAACATTCTTGGTCTTTGATTGCTTTCTTATGATTAAGGCACCAGTAAGATTAGGAACATGTTGATACACCCAGTCAGGTGACCTGGCCATGTTATAAATGTTTTCTTCTGCTTCTATACTGTCTAGGAAAGGACTATTTCAGTACATGTGTTCTCTTTTGTAAGAATTTATATTATTGTTGAACAAACTATAGAATCTACAGAATTTTAAATATTTTTCTTTAAATTTATTTTTCCATGTTGGCACAGATACCACTGGGGGGGGGGAATTTCAGCAAAATATGAACTGTTATTATGCCCACTGCTGCCATGAAATATCTGTATTTACTATTAGGAATCTTTATTTCTTCCTCGCAATTGTAATGTTGTTGGATTTATATAGCACTTATACCGAAGTCTAAAAACGCTCCAGATTTGGACTAGCTCGTACAGTAACTTGCTTCTCTTCTTGTCTGAGTCACTCGAACCAGCGCTGATATTATCGCTGGCTATACGTTGCGGCGCCCCTGACTTAAACGCTCAGCCATTCAACTCTTAAGTTTGAAACATTTATCTATCCAACCACTAAAATTCGGACATTGCAACAATTATTCTCTTTATATGACTATAAGATATTTTTCTTACTCCCACACTTGCATTTTTTTTATTCATCAATAATTTTTTTCATTTACGCTTCTGCCAAGAATCTTTTGTACATGATTGTTTTACTAAATGTGATTTCTCATAAAACTTAAAGTTAACTAAGCCAGGTAGACTTACAGTATAAAAACATGGGATATATAAACTTTAACTTATTGTTCTTATACATAATTATATTGCCATAAGGTGTAAAAAAGTAAAAGGTATAATAATACATTTGCTAACATTTTGTAGATTTGTTTTGTTTGGTGAAATTACATTTTGTTGCACAAGAAAATTATATTGTTTAGTTTTGTCTTAATTCCATAAGTTTAAGTTTAATATGTTAAAAAATAAAAACAAAACAGTCAAATGAGAAAACTGTTTATGAGTTGTTTTTTTTGGTTTTTTTTTGTAGTACTAGTAGAGAAAAGATAGAGATAACTGATCAGCTAATCCATCTAGGGCTTTGTCAGGAAAGACCAGCCTATCAGAATTTTTTTCCATAATTGAGTCTGTATGATTCGTCGCCACTTTAACACCTGTCAGCAGAGAGGCGCCAGCAAGCGCCCAGTGGTGCGTGCTGTCTCCAGCTCATCTAGTAAATCAGGACATACTTAATTAGGGAAGGATGTTTTTAGCTATGTATTCGCCGAAAAGCTACAGTTTATGATGAATTAAATCATTAAGGTAACCAGACAGCTATGATCAGAACACGCGAACAATGCTTCTTTGTTTTCATTGTCCTATGAAGTATTTAAACTAAAATATGTTTTTATTGACATCTATTTATAGGCTTATGTATTAACTTTATTTTGGATAGGACTTTGTGCACGGGTGTGTTTCACAAGGGATTTTTGGCTTTAAAATATATAATTCCAATATATGTGTATAAATTATTTTTAAAA
Organism: Anneissia japonica; assembly: GCF_011630105.1. NCBI lineage: Eukaryota > Metazoa > Echinodermata > Crinoidea > Comatulida > Comatulidae > Anneissia > Anneissia japonica. Next base: position 1,513,129 of record NW_022719050.1, read on the forward strand.
AATTATAACTGATCCCATATTATTTTTAAATTAGAAAAGTTATTTTATGGCATTTGATTTATTGGTTCTAGAATTTTTTTTTTTTACTTTTAAATTTGTTACTTTAGAATTTTTTGTAGCTTTATACAATATATCCTTTTTATCTATGTTTGTATTCGTCCCCAAATGTTTAGCTAAAAACCTAAACTACTAAAATAGTATTGCGTAATCCTACAAAGATTTATTTTTATTTTCCCTTTAAAAATTTTTTAAGGAGAAATTCATGACTATTAATTTTTGAAAACAAAAGGCAAAGTTTAAAAACAACCGTGATGGACCACAAACAAAGCTATCAGGTATAATGAATTGGAAAGAACTTCTGAAATTCAATTTTGATAGCTCAAATTTAATTTACAATAGCTGATATGATTCTTAATTGGTGCTTTAACACACCAGGGACTGTAAGGATTCTGAAAATACCCCAGGGCTGGAGCTAATGAGACAAGTTCATTGTAAATTAATTGAGCCTTCTTCTGTAGAAATCAAATCATTCGCTCGTTGAGCTTGTCAACTAGTGTTTTTTCTTGGGTTTTTTCCTACAAGTTTTCTGCATACAAGGGTATGCAACTGGTGCGCTGAGATTCTGCAGTGTTTGTAACTTGTTTTGGGTATGTTATTCTAATCTTGCCAGAATTTTTGTTGGGCCTTTTACCCCATAACTTATGATGATGTTTGAGATTTGATCTTTCAGATTTTTCAACTTGTAGTCTTGTGGAAGGTCCATGTATTAATCAGTTCACGTTGCCGACGAGTATTTTCACATACTGATCAAAATTCTTTTTACTGTTTATAGGTTTCAATTTTCAATGTTGTTTTTCTACTTATTTGTATTGGTTTTTCTTGTGATTTTATTTGTGTTTTGTTTATTGCTGAACAATTATACAACATTCTAAAACTTTAAAAGAACTATATTGTACACTTTAGGGAAAGTATGTATTAAAAATTAATTAAAATATTATAAATTTTATTTTCTAATATATGTTTTTTTTTTTTTATTCAAACTTTCAATGAGCTTAAAATTAAAAAATAAAGTTCTCTGTCATCAACCAAATGTTCATAATTACCCAAATAATTTTACAACTCCACACACTTGTTAAATTCAACCTTGAGTGTTTTATCATTAAAAGGCCATACTCTTATCTTGTACTTAGGTACAGAAAGTTTACTACGCTGGCAGGTAACCATGTAACCTTCATATAAACGTGTTTCACTCTTTCATCACCAGTACAATAATCATTGATATCTATCATCCCCAATTCCGTCGCCTGTGCAGCCTGTCCATCTAATTCCTAGAGAGGACATAATTTTTTTGATCAAGATATTACATCAAAATATCATTAACTGAATTATAAAATTGAGCCGTTAAATTGCCTACAAATTAAAATGTCACATGAAAGGAAGTGTAGAAGCATAAATGCTTCTTTAACTGATTTTTAATCAGAAAGTACAACTGTACACCGTCAGATTAACCTTTGAAATTAAAATACAGACATAAAAAAATAATGTTCAAGGTTTTACTTGTAGAATTGAAGAAGTTGTTGAGGTTCAAAGAGAAAAGTCCTTCAAAGTAGCCAGTAATCCTTAGCATGTCCAGTCATCTGTATTTGAGTATCTAAAGTAATTAAATAAATATATAGAACAAGAACCAGCAACTTATGTAATACAGTGCTGTACCAGAAATGTAAGAATGCTTCTGTCCATAAATTGAATTAAAAACGACAGTTGAGACATTGATTCATAGAACTTGATTGATACAGAAAATTATTTTGAGGAACTTTGGTTTCTAATTGCATGAATGCCAAGGTGAAACCGATGATCTTGATGATGTAGGTGGGTGAATGGGGAGGAAGAACATGTCAGATATGTACTATTAGTGCCGCACACCAACATCGTTGTGTGATTGATCTGCAGAAATAGTCAATATAGTTTACAGTGTTGACAAATGATATCTGGACATTGAAACCATACATGACCTTCAAGAAGGAAACTAAATGTATTTCTAAAAAGCGCCCTCAGTTCTGTGGTGTGAGTTTAGTTATCTTTTTTTCTCAGTTGCCACCAGCTTTATAAAGGTTAAGTAAAAATGGTTGCTTTCCTGTCTAAAGTTTTTTCTTTCCTTTCAAACTTTGGGGAATTACATTTTTGTTAAGAGCACAAATCATCCAGACTTCGAATCTTGGGAATTTTAGCGATAAAATTCACAAGTGTCTTTGGTATGAAGTTTTGTAATCTTATAATGAATTTGTGATTTCATTTGAAAGGAATTTATGGATTACCAATCAAATAAAAAGATGTACAGGGAGATGAAATTGTATTTCCTTATTGGCAAAAAAAATAAAAATAATTAAACATTTAAAATATGATTTTTTTTTTTTTAAATAATTGCAACACATCTAATTAAGTATTATTAGAATCATACTCTTGAAACACTGATCTGTAATATGCTAAATTTTAATGTGTCTTGAGTAGGCTTGACGCTAAATACTGTAATGACTCCGAGTAAGCGTGTGTTCGGGCGAGTTTTTTGTGGAGTCCAACACAGTATAAATTCGGAAATGGCCATTTCCAGTTCTTACCCAAACAGGTGTTAAACGCAGACCACCTCCTGATATCCACTGATAATCCAACGCTGCAAATTGCAGTGTTTTGGAGGAGCAAAAGCAGCATGCTTTAGCAGTAGGGAGCATTCTTTATCACTTAATCCCTTTTTGATTGCTCATTAATTGTTTCAACACACGCCAGAAGTAAAGCATGTTTAAATTTTCATGGTCCCTGCTTCTTTTACAGTTAAATTCCAAAAACAAAACTGAAAAGCTCGATAAAATATATTACTCCAACGGAGGGAGGGCTAGCCTAGAATCCAGATTGTTACCCTATTACATAGTAAACTAGGCTTCTACGTCCACCGCATGCATACGTGATCATGGTACCACTGATTATTCATTAGACAATGGCGGTAATTTTCTGTTTTATACTACCATTGCCAAACGAATGAAAGTTTATTCTGGGTGTATACGCCCAAAATGCACATCTACATCAATGTAGGCCCTATGCTTTATGAAGCTTATTGTTGTAGCAATTGTGTTTATTCATTGCATTACTTGATTTTGAGACAACAACAAATGCAGTGTGCCAACACCAATGTCCATTTTTAAATTAAAGTGTGGGGCGACGCAAAAACTCATCATTTGCGTAATACCTTAGGTCTTACGTCAGAGATTAATGGTTTTTTGAAAGCCGAGTTCTGCACGAACCAGTAGACCACCTGCGGACACAATACCGGTAAGAACACTATGTCAATTTTTCCCGTTTTCACCCGAACACACCCTAGAGTCATCATAAATACAGTGCACCCTCCAATTTAAGACAACTATTTCATAGAACCAAATATCAGTCTTCAATCTTTTAACACAAAAACACAAAAAAAGAAGAGACCAAACCTGAGATCGCCCAAATTTTCAGGCAAACTATACTGTATTTAAAATATTATGAAAGTAAGACCTCAGTTCTGATTTGTATTAATAAAAATGTATTGTTGAATTATTTATAATTTTCTTACTGGAATGTATTGGATTTCTTCGGTATTAAATACTTTCAGTTATATTTCAACATTTTATGCATTCTTATATGAATTTACTGCCAAACTCTGATCCTTCCACATTTGACATATTCAATTTCATCTTGGGGTTCTGCGAGTTCTACCAAATTAAACCGACTTCATGTTCTTCAAAAAAAGGCATTACGGGCTATATTTAATGTACATTATCAACACCCATCCTTACCTCTCTTCAAACAAGCTAAACTTCTGAACATTTATGACCTGTATGAACAAAATGTAGCAATTTTTATGTTTAAATTTTTTAAAAATTACTTACCAGCTACCTTTGATACACTTTTTAACCATTTTGAAAATATTCATGAATATAATACAAGAAATAAAAATGATATGTATATAGCAATAAAAAAAATCTCAGTTTGGTCAGAAAAGTATATCATACCAAGAGTCAAAGATATGGAATAACATTCCACAAGCACTAAGGTCTCTGAACTCAGTAAGCAATTTAAAAAAACTTTTTTAAGCAACAATTATTGGATAAGTACTGATTGTCATCATTTGTGTATGTATATGTATATGTATGTATATATATTATAATCACCAATCCGCTACTTAATTAACTTTATCGATTTATTGATTCACTTAATTGAAATATTTCTATAACATTCGTGTATATTATAATTATTACTTTATTATTTTTGTTATTATTGTTATTGATGTATTGTTATTGTTGTTATTATCATTATTATTATTAGTATTATTATTGTTATTCTTATTATTATTTGGGCTACATGCTTAAAGTAGTTCTTGTTATGTTTGCCTTTTTCCAATTCCTTTGATTTTGATTTTCAATGTTTACTACTTATCTGTTGTAAATTCTTTGAATTGGAAATAAATGATTGATTAAATTGAATTGAAACTCAGATTCGTTTCTGTTACGTTAAGCCACCACAGTTACGTAAAAAATGTAGTCCGAAAAAAAAAACATCACAACAATTACTGTAGGAAAGGAGGGATTGGCCAGATATTACACCGGTCCCACCAAGTCTGATCCCAAAGAAAAACATATCATAGGAGAAAAGTATCATTTTGTACATGATGTGTTATGTATTAAACTGAAGTCTCGTGGGGGAATACAGTAGAATGATATTGAGGTGAATTTAAAGGTTTGGCACCAAGCAGGCTAGCTGCACCAAGGGCAACGTACTAGCAGGGGAAGTATGACGGGCGCCAGGGGAATATACAGGATAGAACAGTTACCTAGGCCTAGTTGCACCATGGAGTATAAAGAAACAGGGACATGCAAAACACTGGGATGCTTCACTGGCAACTGTAGCTTTCAGGTGGTAATCGTGTGAGAGGAATGTGCCATTTTGTGTTAGGTGCGTGGTATTATTATCTTATGAGTCCTCCCTAGAGAGCGATTACATGGATATGGTAATGACCTGCTTAAACCAATAAAAACATTATAGTGTTGCTAACAACTGGCTGTGCTGTTTTATGAACAGAGTTTTGAAATATCAAGTTGCGATGAGAATCACATTTGATCAGCAGATCTATAATATATTTTTTTATGTTTGTTGCAGATCATAATGAACACAAAAACTGTGATGCAAGCATCATATGTATTAGACTCTTTTCAGTTGAAATTCATAAGTGCAATAATAGCAATATATATTTTTTATTGACAACTTTTTTCTTTATTCCATTAGGTAGATATGGCTATAAAATATAGTAAGATGATAACATTTATCAGTGATTTAGATATTCTATAAACTTAAAGATAATAAAATGAGAATCAGTTCAGATTGTCATTTGTAAAATTCAATTTACATAGAAATATTATTGCAAGGGTCTGCTCATAAATAAATAAAATAATAACTTGCTAACAATGTAACGCTATCTGGTAATAAACTATCCCGCCAGACACCATTCTGGTATTTCTGAGTCGTGGTTTCGGGGGCCATTATGATTTGAATATTGGTTTAACTAAAAATTTTAATACTGTGGTAAAAACTATCCCCTGCTGGACACCAACCCGGTATTTCAAGGTTTTTAGGATTCAGTAAAAATTACTAGCATGTACATGTAATGTCAAAAAAATTAATTCAAACCAAAACCAGTGGTGGTTTTATTTTCATTCTTTGGAACGTGCAAATCCTTATAATTATTGAACCAACAAATTAAATCGTAATGTATCCCGGTATTTATGCTGCCAGTTTAACTATATTAATCATATTCAAGAAAATGAAACCATCTCTTATTGTAAATGATGATGACGACAATATTTCGTTAAACATTTTCTGATAAGTAACAACTTTGCTTTTTATGAATTTGAATCAGGTTGAAATTAGCATTTCTTTGGTGATATCTTTATAGTCGACTACTTCATCTAAAGTTATGATTACTTGATAAAATACAGTAGCTTGTAGGTTCAATGCTTGGCTTTTAAAAGATTACATTTGGAGAGTGAAGCTATTTAAATTTGACAGGCGCTTGTATGGTGCATCTGTTTCATCTGAGGCGACGCAGTTACTTCTGACACGAGAAATTAAGAGGAGGAAAGTGGCTAAGATAATAGGTTGTGTGTTGACTGCTTTGAAGCCTTTTGGGTATTCTCTTAAGCAGCGATTAATTAGACATTCATTTCTCCTTGCCTGCCTGTATTGTCATCAAAGTTGGACAAGTACAAGCCGACACTACAAACGTCTGAAAAAAAAACTTGTCTCCGGGCTTGCGTTGATTTTGAGATGGATTGGAAGAAGCAGGCAAACCCCACAGGAATTTTGACTGGCAGGGACTTGTACCCATGGGAAAATTCAAAAACAATTACAAACAATTTATCAGCACGTTCTGTTACTTCTTTAGAGATCATTGATTTGCTTATTGATTGCCTACAGTAATGTTGTTTTCCCCAATTTGGAGAAATTCAAATAATTTGTTTGTCTTGTTTTTCCTTTTTAAAGAAAAAAAAAACAGTGGGAAGGGGATAGAATGTAGGTCATTCACTTAAATCTGTCAGAAGATATTAATAGATTTGGATTGAATATAATTTTGTTCAAATACAATTTTTAGAATGCCTATGTTAATCTGAAGTTCTTGTGAACGTTTGATGTTGGGAAGGGTTAGGGGTGTAGTTGGGGGCCGGGTTGTTGTGGTTAGATGTCATCGTTCATTAACTTAAATTTTCTCTAGGTTCCTAGCTACAGTACTGCTACTGTTCTATATGTATAATTAAATCATAGAATTATCTTTGCGGTTGAGATATTCATTATCTAAAAATAACAAACCACAGGGAAATATTTTTTTCCAAGATATGGTTTTACTAATGTATTGTATAATTACTATTATACTGTGAAACCTCAAATTGAAGCCCAGTGGGCTTAATCTCGAGATGAGGCCCATCTCGAATTGAAGTCCCCTTCTTAGTTTGCAAAATTTGCCTTGTAAGGAAGCACATGGGCTTTTTTCAAGATAGCATTGGCTTCTTTTCGAGAGTACAGTACATACACTGTACATGAATTCCAAAAAGCCAAATAAATTAAAAACAAGCTTGGTTTATACAGTAGTTTAGGTGTTTTAATGCCAGTTAAATACCCTCTATGATATATAGATTGATGTTACAGTGGCCCTATTTATTGTTTTATAGTATAAATTCACAAAAAGTACAGCATTCATTTTGAAAAGCCCCTCCCCCCCCCACTCTTTACTCTGCAAAAGTAGCCTCAAAAAGAAGGCCACCAAAATTTTGCAAAAAATAAGAAGCCAAGGGCTTCAATTCAAGATTTACGGTGTTGTTGTTATAGGCTATAGTTATTGGAATTATTTGATTGATTATTGATCATTAATATTCCATGAGTATTAGCTCTGTCACTTTATGCCCTCCTATGCTAGATTTTAGAATAAAGTAAAAGTATTATGGTAGTTGTAATTAGTATCAGAGTAAATAACAATAAAAATAAAAAATATAATAATAATGATGACAGGAACACGTATAGGAAAACAGTTGCCACAGAATGCCTGAACATACGTCTAACCACTCTAAGCAGCATCATTTATTATTTATTATAATTTATCTTAATTGTATTCTTATTTCCTGTTCCCTCCCATTTCATGTCTCCTTTTTGTGTCATTATTTCTGATCAGTCTAGCTACCAAATCACATTGAGATGAACTGCCATTTTTCCTTAAAGTTCATACAATTCTGAGATATTTTGACATATAATCATGTAATGTTCCAAGCAGGTGTGTTGTAAATCATGTCGATTTACACTTAAGTAAATTTTTTGCGTGACAACTTCACGCAGTATTTTATCGTTTGCCAATCCTCTTGCGTTGATCAGTGAGGAGTAAAAGACAAGACTGTGGATTAGCAAATTTGAAACGGAAAGCCAAAAACTGCCAGAGGCATTTTTGGTTCACAGAGCTAATCTGTGTGGCGACAACATGGTTAAAAAATAAACTGACAAATTTGGTTACCCCTCCCCTTGAAATAGTCCCTGACCGCTAAAGTGCGACAGTTGATTATAATGTGGATGACTACCTGTAACGTGGTTGATATTGACGACTCTTTTGTTCCATCACTCACTATGGAGACCGCCCTCTGGCTATAAAACTTTGCAATGAACCTATTTTGTACTTTTCACCAGTAAACGGATATCCTCATGAGTGGAGTCTTGTAGTATTTGTTCAACTGTGTTTGTCACCTCAATATCCTGCCTAGAGGCAATGTATGAATATCTTTATGAAGTTGTTTAATGATTAAACATATAGTTATATGTTAAATTTTATTATGTAAACAAGCTAAAACTAAAATAAAAATTGATCATTTAGAAAGCATCAGTGTTGTGGAACTGTTTTTAAAACTATAAACAACAATAAAAAATAATTTGCCAACTGATTTTACAGTACTAGTACTAGATTTATTGATTGGCCATAGAAGTTGTGACACAGCGAAAGCGCACAACAAAACAAAAACGCAATTACATATCACTTATTGCCAGCTCACTTAACCAATATTGGAACTTAGAATTTCTCTTTGTTCAACTATATCAAAAGTAATTTAGATTGATAAAAACTAAACATATACAATCACAAACTATATTTGAATGTTATTTCGTTGATTAGATTTTGTCACTTTATTGCCCATTTCCTACACCTGTGTGGTATATGCCGTGCGAAATGGGCTGCCGCTTAGTACGGTAGCCTCAACGGCTCCAGTATTCGTTTGCTGGCTCCAGGCATAATCACCCATGGGAGAGGCAACAAATTGTCCGAGTCAGCAGAAGTCGGCCGTCTGGCAGATGGCTTCACAGCTTTGGAGTTGTGATAAATACCTAGGCCTAATGCATGATGGCGTAATATATAGTTTAAAAAGGTACCGTTAGATTAATGGTCTTGACTTCGGTACTGACAGCTGTAGAAATTACTACAAATTGCCTTTGAGCATCTTGTTCCCTATTGTCCACTTTGCTTGTAAACATGCACAGTGGTATGAACTTAAAGAGCTTTATTTGTTACGGGTGATAATGCTTCTTTTTTGATATACAAATAGGCTTGTATTTTATTGACTATCAATATTGGTATTTAGAGCCCTCAAGTGATTAGGAAAAATGAAATGATTAATAACTAGAAATAGCATTTTGAGACTAAACTTAATTTCTTGTCAAGTATTATTATATTAATATTAAGTTAATACATGTAATCAGAATACACCAAATTAGTCACCAAGGCTGTTGAGTATTGCAACCAGAACAAACTTAAGTCATCCGGTAGATATAATAAAATGTTCTATAGTATAACTTGCCCTATGTTTAAGCTTTAAGGAGTTACTTATCTAATAATTTAATTGTTATTGTTTATTTCACCTATAACAATGGTATTTATTAGTCCTATTAGTAAGTTAAAATCATTTTTGAATCTAGAAATGACGTGGCACATTTTCACAATGCGCCACACAACTTCAATAAAAACCCATGTGCCTAAAATCCATTGCTATGTTACATTGGCTTTTATCGAATGATAAATTCATATTGAAACATGATGGTTATTTTATTCACATTTATAATGATTTACAGGGCTGAAAATTAACCTCCAAACCATAGTGGCCAGCAGGGCCAGTAACAAAAAAAAATGATAGTGGCCCTTCCAAAGTTTTACTGGTCCTATTTTTTTTTACAGTCTGAAATATAATTTTTACGAAAAAAAAAAATCAATAAAACCAGCAAGATGACATTGGTTTAATAATTTGATTTATTACATTATAATATACTACGACCATAAGTAAAATGTACAATTAATTATACAGAGGTCATCTCAAATGCCAATGCTGTTTGTAAATCATAGAAACATCATCACAACCACCATCTTTTCACTGAAAAACTGAGATTTTTTTTTTTTTTTTTTTCACGGATTAAAGATCATTTTTAGAGAGGGTTTCCAGACCGAAAATACCCAAGAAATTGATTGTCGGCCGATGCCAAAAACGACCTGGTGACCGCAATTTTTCAGCCCTGGATTTATGAAGATTTTTAACTGGCACCTATTTCCAAAAGTTTATTTGTTAGGAAAGAGTTGATTCTTGTAATCTAGTCTGGGAATCTGGCCATAAACAATCCCAAATAAAAAGAAACTTGATTTTGTTTTATAACCATACTCCTTTTTACTAATAGGAATGTATTTGATAAACAAATCTATTACCGTATATACTCGCGTATAAGACAACCCCCGAGTTTGAGAAGATTTTTGAATGATTTTTCTATGTCAGGTTTATAAAATGACCCCCCCCCCAATTTCGCCATCAGAATTCATACTTTTGCTGCTTCCTATGGTCTTGATATTGATTCTAGCTGGCTAAAAACAGAGCCAAATGCAGGTCTAATCTTTCAAAAAAATACCACGTATCAATGAGATTTTATATGGCATCAAAATCTCATTTTCCCCCGTATTTAGAATTGCGTTCATTCATAGGCCTTTTAAAAATCTACAATTTGTATGTCATGCATATAATAAAAGACAACCCCTGTTTTGCAGTTGTAATATGGTAGATACAATAAAATTTAGAATACGGGAGTCGTTGCCCAGTGCACACTATGCAAACTGCCTGTGTTACTAAAGTCATGTTGGAATTTTATGAACTTAAATTGAATTAATTTTTAATGTAATAATAGAGTGAAACCTGTCTCTTATACACATCTAGATGTGTATAAGAGACAGGAGTGAAACATGATTGAATATTATATTATACAAGCATGACCCTGAATCATGTACTATTGTACATTATAAGACAAATTTCAATTGATATTTTGTTCTATTGTTTTCAATAAAAATTTGAAATTTGAGTGATTCGCTTTAATTGTAAACTGCCTAATGTGATTAAGATTAAATTGTTTGACTTTAATTTTATGTCAAATGTAATTTTTTTATTATCTTGTGCTTGCC